>NW_023466542.1:0-7420 GCF_013731165.1 Rhagoletis pomonella
TTAGAGAACAGTGAACATTGTAGTGCACTCCATTGCTTTGCAATTGAAGCTGCTTCAGCAAACGTTTTACTGCACTCCATTGCTCTGCAATTAAGGCTGCTGCAGAAAACTGCAGCAGCATCTCTGCGGGACTGATTAGTTAACTTGCTAATGGAGGCTGCGTGGAGCAGAAACAAAATCATTGTGAGGAAATGCTGTTAATATAATAATAGAGAAACATTTCGGGAACGGCGATTCGTCCCAGCGCTACTCTTGCATCTACGCTTCTTGCGTCTTGACGGTTGTCGCAATTTAACACACAGCACTTAATTGTATTAGTTTTTACACAGTCACAGATGTTACAGTTTTGCACTCATATATTTTTAAGAACTTTTAAACAATTTTCACGAAAAAAAAGAACTACTAACACAATGTTCAGTACTCTTTTGCTTGTTTCAGTTCCTGGATGCGATTTGGCATACCTTATTTGTATATTTGTAAAAATTTTGGAGGTATATCCTTAGTTTGCTTTCACAGCTCATGTACTCGATTTTACGGACTTTGATACCTTTAAGCTGTGCTTTTAGTTGATTTCGCAAATTCTCGATGAGATTCATGCCCGCGGATTGTGGAGGTCATTTCAAATTAGCAAATTTTTGCTTTTGTATCCAGGCTTTGTGAACATGTGCAGTGTGTTTTGAGTGATTTTTCAGCAGAAACTCTCATTTTTTCGACTACATCTTGCAAATTTTGTTGAAATATGAACAGATTCTGTTCCTTACGCATAATACGTACTAAAGGTCTGCAAATATACCAGCAGAAATACTCTTCACATGTGTACATGAGTAAATGGAACATAAATTTTAGAGTACTAAAAAAGATGGGAAGAAAAAAAGAGAACATCATAAATTTGAATAACTGAGCAATGTTACTCAACAGTGCTCTGCTACATAAAACACTGTTTCGCTTTTCCAAAACACTTGAGTATGTTGATTGAATTCAGCAGTATTTGAAAACTTCATAGGAAGTATACGAATACTTATGAAAATTTTTCTTTCAAAATGTTATCATTTAACATAATGTTAAGAAAATTCATAAATTTTATTTTCATTGTCGAATTTGATTCGTTGAAAAAAGGGGGCTTATTTTATTGTTTCGCGCAATTAGGGTTTAGCTAACATTTTGCATTGTGTATTATTTGAACTCTCGTTCGTGTGATCCGCAGAAAATTTATCTTAAAGAAGTGAGTAAAATATAAAAGAAAAATGATTTAATTATAAACAAATATTGATAAAAATTACACAGGTTTACAAAAAAAGTGTATGCATATTAAACCAAACCCTATGTTATTCGACAGGCTAAATGCGAATCCGAGGTCCGTTAGCCTCTATCACGTGAGGTTCGTGGTCAGTTGAACGTCAAGCAGGGATAAATGCATTGAATAAACCTGAAAATTCATATATGTGGGGTTTTAGAACTCAGAGGTCCGTTAACCTCCATAGTGTCAGGTTTTCCAATAACGTAATTTTCCCTTCGAAAGTTTGGGTTTGTCTTCATATATCACTCAACCGAATTCCAAAGCTCTACCGCAAATACGCACGCGCCTTTGATATGTCGAATTTTTTATTGGTCTATGACCATCCTTGGAAGGTTTCCAGTAGATATGTACATCGCAATTTGGCTATGATCGGTGAAGCAGTTTGGTAAAAAATAACGTTTCTTCTTTAACAGGTCATCCGCAGATAACCCATATGGAATGCTTATTCATCCCATAATTTAAAACGCTCCTTCGAGGTGTTGCTGTGGGAGTCCCTTTTGTCTCTCGCTCGGTATTGGGCTAGCTTGGTATTAGCCTTGATAATTCCCTACATTGTTTTTCCATGTCTGTTAACATTATGTAGTATTTGTTAAACGAAAACTTCCAAAAATACTCAAAAAATACTTGTGAAGGAACATATTTTTTGTGGAAGTTTAACACCATAGTACTGCTTATTTATGTTTTTATTTTTTTCGGAACATATTTTGTTTGAGTACTTTTTTCATGTATACAGTGCTCAAAATTTTCACTTCTCTTCCTTCCATGCCCTCTTTGTTAAAGTATGAGTAGTTTACATATTTGAAAAAAACTTCACAGTGAAGCAAACTGAATTCCGATGCAGACCTTTAATACGTACTAACGGACAAACAAAAGTTTTTAAATACAACCCCAAACTATTATTGACCGACCACTGTTATTCAGAGTTTGCCTTACATGCTGCGCATGGGCTTAATCTGGGTCTTTGATCCAATACCATGCCCGGCCATCTGATTGAAAGCGATTTATTTAGTCTTGTCAGACCATATAACCTTTAATTGAAACTTAAAAATATGATTTTTATTGCATTCTGAACGGCCTAACATATCCCAATAGGCAACGGTTCGGTTTTCGTGCGATACAGGGAAATGCTGCCTCACTCGCACATGTATTTTGATCAAATTTGCTTTTTTCTTCTTTATGATGCCTTTGCGCTCAATTTGGCAATTCTTCGCCTCGCTGTCTATTCATTTGCATTAAAGTTTAATACCTTAAGCGCTTCTGTAATAGTGACTGCATCGCTACTTGCTGCTAAGTTCACAAGATATAGTACCGTAATATTTTTTGACAGACTTCCTTTGTCCTTGGGAACACTTTAGGCTATATTTTTTCTCAGTCTTAACATTTTCAAGTAGCAAATTCCAAAATTTTTTGCCACTTTTCGTGCGGTCCCGCCTTGCCGCAGTAAATCTATTATTTACATTTATGGTTCCTGATTAACTATGTTATTTACTGGTGATCACTTCTTCAATAAATTACAATATAGAAAAAAAGTCATATGACTTTCAACTAAGTAAGAGATAACTGTCAAATGCAAAACTGAGAGTGAGTGCAAAACTGTAACATCTGCCTTAATTTACATTTTTGTCTGCTGGTTTTTTCGTTTTTGTTGTATTGACTTCAAATCGTTATGAGAGAGAGAGTAGGGATGTACCAACAAGAATATACAACAAAAGGATGAAAGTCGTTAGAACTTGGAAAGATAGCGATGGCTGAAGTAAAAAGTGTGACACCATGTTACCGTCACTGTATGTAGATAATACACCACGTCTGGGATTGTGGCCAGCTTAGATCTATTTATATTTTTCGACCGAAAAATGAGTTCTTCCCATTCTTTTATGACAAACTCATAAAAATGCATGATGTCGCTGCCGCGTTCAAAAAATTCATATCACCATCGACTGAGCGTTTAGATAACGGAGATGAACAATTTACAGCCGTGGTTGTCCTTTTCAATGTGTTCCGACTATAACAATTCACAAATATTTTTAATGGCCGGTTGTTCAATGTATTTAACCGGAGCTAACCGATCTGTACTAATCAGACATTGAACAAACGGCCCTAAAACATAAAACAAAAAAAAAACGCTCAGAGATTTACAAACATTTAAAAGGTTTTTAATAGTTCATTTCTACTGCAGTTTATGCCTATTGGAAAAAAGCAGATTACAACTCGAAGGAGGTAGTTGCTCATATTAGGTACAAGCAAATGAAAGGAAAATAACAAAAACGAATAAATAAACATTGCAGATCACCTCTTGTTAAAAATATCTAAACTCTTAACTGTAGTTAAGCGTTTGGTGGAAATGGGCCGTAACATACAGTCTTTTACATAATTTATTTTACATACCTTAAAACCAAAACATGAAACCAGCAAATGTATCGTTAAACGGTAGATAAAATTTACTTTTACTATTTTATAAGTGGGTCACATTCGTATTTAATCGCAAACTTTTAATTAGTCCCGTGAAATTATTTTCTTTCACCATTGGTTCCGGCAGGTAAAAATGATCCAAAATCCAGATTTGTGGGACTGTAGGGGCTGTGATCGAGCCGCCATATTGGGAAAATGGGTGGTTTCCTGCTTTATTGCAAACTCATACTAAAAGTTCTGAGTTGTCAAGGCAAATTGTTACATTAAAGAGCCCTTTCAATTTTTGGCTCTCTTAAGGTATGTAACATATGTAAGTACATAAGCAAACTTTTTTGTTTTGTGCAATTGTCAGAAGGTTCAAAGTTATAAATTTTTATAAGTAATAAGTTACTATTAAAAACTTAAAAGAAAATACTTACGTTAAAAAAATGACCAAATTGAGAAAAAAATTACCAAATTACCTTACTCCTTCTAAAAAGAAAAAAATTACCAGTTTTGGTAAAAAATTACCAAAGCGGCAACGCTGGTTATATGTACACAAAAGAGAGAAGATATGTACACAAAAAAAACCTACTTATATCGCACGCTTGCCTTTTGTTGTCACTTTTACAAATTCCACTACGGATTTTATTTTGCCTTGTATTGTCTCAATAATTGTGTGTAAGTACGCAGAAATATTAACGCACAAATAGTTAAATTAAAAATTATTAGTTATTTGCCCACTGTTTTTGGGTTAGTTCGCGGAGGGGGGAAGGGGCGTGGGTCCGGATATCTAACCCACTAGAAAGAAAGCCCACGCTTTGTAAAAAGTCACACCTGGTCCCTCGAAACCTTCCACATACCCCTGGAGAACCATTGGAAAATGGCTTAAAATTACCATTTTGACACCGGAAATGTAAACTCGATAAACAGTATTTTTGTGCAGAAGACCTTTCCATTGGGAAAGGTATTCAGCATTTATTGTGCGTATAACTCCGGCTACACCATCCACAATATATTTTCGTAGAACTCACTCTAAAATTCACAAAAAGTCCACTTTTCATACCGAATTTATTAATAAATTATTGACCGCAAATTACAAAATAAGGCTTTACAACCTAGACCTTTGGCTACAAGTATGTGTAAAATATGTTGGATCGGGTCGCCCATTCGGACACAATAGCCCAAAATTATAGGGCAAATATTTGGTTATTTCACACTTTTTTACCAATGCACTCACTTCTTTCAAGACGATAGGTAATTTCTCGTTCTATTTCAACAGCTGATCGGTCATAGCTTTGTGAATTAAAAACAAAATGCGAATTTTTTAACTTTTTTATAAAAATTAAGGAAGTCGTTTTTACAAATACAAAAGTTATGTTACGAAGTTTAAAATTTTTATATAGGTAAATTTTTGGGAAATGTTCAGGTTTAATCAGCAAGTAGTTCTAAAGTTATAACAATATTTTGGTGACACCTACGAGCGGGCGCTCGCCTCTAGATGACAAATATTTTTACACAGCACTTGTACAAGTAATTTTGGAAGTAATATTAAGAGAAATGTTGAAGTGCATGAATTTATCAGTGTTATAGAACTTATAACAGCTCTTTCCCTGTAGTCAAACGTACTAGTTGTAAGCTACCTCACAACTAGTATGAACCGCATTCCCAACTAGTCAGCCAACTATCTTTTTTCCATGCAATCAACTGGTATTTTTAACATGGGGATGTCCTACGAGATGGCAATTGTCAGATTTCGCACAGAACTATACCAGTCTCATACCAGGTCAAAATAGACACAAAAAGACTAGTCCAATTATGGACCGAAACCACTACTTTGGGAGTCAAAAAAATAAAATGAATTCATGAATATACAATAAAAAACATTTGGTTAAGTACACTTTAATATATTTGTTTCATAGCCCAGCCAAATAAATAAAAACATATTTGCTTTAGTTGGAAAAGCCACAGCTGAAAAACCAACCTTTATTATCATCAACATTATTACCAAAAAGTACACACACAGCTTCTCTCCTCGTCACTCGCACAACAACTCCTCTTTTTCCAAGCAGGGTTGCAACTTACCCTGCCTGGGCCCATTCACACTTCGTATGGATGCCAGTTCATACGGAACACTGCCCCGTTGAACTTGCTCAATTGGTCTAACATGATTATGCCCTTGTCTCAACTGGTAAGACACAGATCTTCTGCACAGGTCTAACTAGCTCACTCGTCGCGGTTCGTATTACTACGTTACGCACCAATCCATCTTTGCTCGTTATCAACTTACAAACTCTTCCAAGAGCCCATGCAGATGGTGGAAAGTTCTCGCTTTTAATTATGACCAGCTAACCAAGCTTCAGGCTCTCTCGCTCCTTCGGCCATTTCTTCCTTTCAAACAAAGTTGTCAGGTATTCATTTCGCCAACGCTTCCATAGGTGATCTAACATGCTCTGCCTCTCTTGCCACAACTTTCGCCCCTTGCTTCCTGGCTGCGAAGCGATTTAGAATGGAGGAGGAAATGCCTCGGTGTTAATGCCGGCATATCCAGAGGATCATCTGTTAAGGGATGCAGTGGACGAGAATTTAGAATCGCCTCTATTTATGTCAGAATGGTTTGAAATTGCTCATGCTCCAAGCACTTCTGGCCTACTACACGGGTCAGATGGTACTTCATAGCAGCTTCATAAATACCACCTTGGGTCATAAAATACCACTCAGTCCCTTTTAATATTAGCTCATTAAACATATCACTTGCTCTCCAACAATCATATGCTCTCATTATATCCTTTGCTGCGCCTACGAAGGATGCTCCACTATACATCCGTACGCATCGGCCACGTCTAGCAATGAATCTCTCATAGCAGGCTATAAATACTCTAGCACTCAGATCATATTAATATGTACAGCTCTTGTTTTCACGCACACGAATATAACAACCCAGCTCTTCCTCCTCAATACACATGGCTCATTTCTGTCCAACTGTCTAATCTCAAAGGGTCCCGCATAGTCTACCACTGTGTGCAGAAATCACGATCTGCTGGTAAATCAGACATCAACTGTTCACTTAGCTTTTTAGCGTATGTAGCACATGTAACGCATTGATCCGTGAACCTGCGTAGCTCATTCCGCAATCGCGGTATCCAAAGGCGCTGTCTATTATGCTGCATCAGAACTTGAGTACCTCCATGCTTTGTAGCCTGATGCGCTTTGCTCAAAATTAATTTGCTCAAACTGGTGTCAAATGGAATGATAACCGGATGATTCATTTCGTAATCGCACTCTGCCCTTCCGATTCTACCTCCCACACGCAGAAGCCCCTTCTCTCCAGCATTGGCTTTAGCGATTCAATCTTGCTCCCGTCAGGTAAGGATGGTTTCTTCCGCAATGCACGTATATCATTTGAGTACGCCAGATCTTGTGCTTCTTTTAGAATTAGCTCCAATGCCCTAGCTCTTTCCTCTGCACTAGGCACTGGAATATTAAAGCTTTTACGGTCTGATTTCCGGCAAGAATGATAGAATACAAGATTGCGCCGTCCTGGGCGTTGACATTTGTGTACTACAAGTAAACAAAGAATAGAGCGAAAAGAAGAACGAGTTGAAACAGCCAAAGCTGTTCACTTTACTGCGAAAAACGTGTTTTAATTTTGCTAAATGCGAAAATATTGCATTTTTCACCTAATCTATTAGAGAACAGTGAACATTGTAGTGCACTCCATTGCTTTGCAATTGA
>NW_023466543.1:0-7420 GCF_013731165.1 Rhagoletis pomonella
TTTGTAATCTTTTGTCTATATTGTTTACAGACGACTGACTCTTTAAATAATTTCCTTTTTTTAAGAAGCTCTGTATTTCTGCTACACGTGTTTTATTATTAATTTCCTTTCTTTTGTTTAACATATTCATTGAAACGATTGTTCTTAATAGCAGTTTCAGAGTGACGCACAGTGTTTCGACTATATTGAGGCAGGTGGAAGCATCCACCTCTTACTTTGCTCTAATTGTGCTTAGAAATAAGGAATTTCGAAATTTTGTAAAGATGGAAAAATCGCCACGCCCTCCACTCTCGTGGGCGGAATTATTAAATCTCATCCGATTTCGATGAAATTTAGTTTTTACTCTCTCTTTTATTAGAAAACCCTAAATATTAAATATAGGCCTAGTCATTATTTTGATGGAATTTCGTTTAATTTTTGTTTCCTGCTTTCCCCTCTCAGAAAACCAAGGTTATACTTTAATGTATTTTGGAACGAATTTCCATCATCCCTTGTCAAATTTGGTTTGGGTACGTAAAATGACACTTAAGATGGCACAACGACGAACCGGTGAGGATGCAACCGAAAGGGTTGACGGAAATTCGTTCCAAAATACATCATACACCCACTCTGTCGGAAACAACAACAACCAAAAAGGTTATACTTTAAAATTACATAGGTGTAAATATTCTCCTTTCTCCCAATATTAGGTGAGATTTTTCCTTTGTTCGAAAAATTATTTTTACGAAATTATGCAAAAAGAAGCTTAAAATCCAAAATTAAGAATATCGAAAATGACATAGCGCGCGAAAAGATCCAATTATATATTCGAAATCTACATAAAATTCTCTAAAATATGCATCTTATATCAAGACCTGATGGACCGGTGCTCACAATTTTATTTACTAATATCTTTAGTATCTACATTTTAAAGTAAATATTTCGATAAAAAAGGATCAGTCCAGCGCCTTCGTCTTGACTTGCAGGCTATGTCGGAATCACAGCCGCTATACTTAAACGTAGAATACGTGATATTATTAAGATCACATTCAAGGTTAAAACGGTACTGTTATCCACCGTTATCGCCACTACGGAAATATATATATACTCAGACAGCCAGGCGGCCCTTATGGCGCTTGACTCTGTCACTATAAATTCGGAAACAGTTGCCAACTGCCGCAAATCACTTAATGTGGTGGCAGAGCAGTTCGCTTTGCACCTGGTATGGGTACCGGGCAGAGCTGTAAAATGATTGAATCAACATAGTCTGCATTCACTCGGCATTCCTTTCAAAATGTTGATTGTTGGTTTGTATAAATAAAAACTTCATTCCTGAGTGGCTTAAAATATTTGAAAACAAACAAACTGTGTTTTGTTATTGAATGCTAGATTGCCATTCAGTATAGAATGTGAATGTTCAGCAGCATTCGCACTCACACATGATTGTATATTTAGAATGAATGCACACTTTTTTTTACCATTCAGTACCAATAATTTGTTCCCAGGGTTGATATATTTTATACTTTAAAGTTTTAACATATCTGGAATTGAAACAAAAACAAATATTTTATTTCAAAGTAACGGGTGATTTTTTTGAGGTTAGGATTTTCATGCATTAGTATTTGACAGATCACGTGGGATTTCAGACATGGTGTCAAAGAGAAAGATGCTCAGTATGCTTTGACATTTCATCATGAATAGACTTACTAACGAGCAACGCTTGCAAATCATTGAATTTTATTACCAAAATCAGTTGGCAGAAAATCCGCTTTTTTATCGACAAATTTTGTTCAGCGATGAGGCTCATTTCTGGTTGAATGGCTTCGTAAATAAGCAAAATTGCCGCATTTGGAGTGAAGAGCAACCAGAAGCCGTTCAAGAACTGCCCATGCATCCCGAAAAATGCACTGTTTGGTGTGGTTTGTACGCTGGTGGAATCATTGGACCGTATTTTTTCAAAGATGCTGTTGGACGCAACGTTACGGTGAATGGCGATCGCTATCGTTCGATGCTAACAAACTTTTTGTTGCCAAAAAAATGGAAGAACTGAACTTGGTTGACATGTGGTTTCAACAAGATGGCGCTACATGCCACACAGCTCGCGATTCTATGGCCATTTTGAGGGAAAACTTCGGAGAACAATTCATCTCAAGAAATGGACCGGTAAGTTGGCCACCAAGATCATGCGATTTGACGCCTTTAGACTATTTTTTTGTGGGGCTACGTCAAGTCTAAAGTCTACAGAAATAAGCCAGCAACTATTCCAGCTTTGGAAGACAACATTTCCGAAGAAATTCGGGCTATTCCGGCCGAAATGCTCGAAAAAGTTGCCCAAAATTGGACTTTCCGAATGGACCACCTAAGACGCAGCCGCGGTCAACATTTAAATCAAATTATCTTCAAAAAGTAAATGTCATGGACCAATCTAACGTTTCAAATAAAGAACCGATGAGATTTTGCAAATTTTATGCGTTTTTTTTAAAAAAAAAGGTATCAAGCTCTTAAAAAATCACCCGTTATATGTACTTATGTATTGAAGTTTTCTGCCACTAACCCAAAGCCAATGACTCGTGCAATATTATTTATTCCAAAGCAACTTATCGCAACTGTAGAGCAAAACAGACACATCTTGATATGTATACATATACATCATCGATTGTAGACATTTTTTCGCAGAAGAATATACAAAATTGATTTATCACAATTATTTTTGTACTAAATATTTTTTTCACAGTATACAGTGATCCAGGTAGCCAAAACAAAAAATGTAAACATGCTTATTTGACATTTTGTTTGAATGTATTGGTTGATATTTTTTCACAGTTGTCGTTTTCGTTAACCCAAATGAAATCCAATTTAAATATTTTCTTATAGTGAAAAATATTTCCAAGTCACATAAAATGAAATAACGAGAAACACGAAATTCCAAGCAAATGAAGCGTGAAGCGTTAGCAATTATGACCGGATGCAGTTCCTACATAAGTAAACCGTGTTCTGAACACAACTTTGAGTGAATAATGGTGGGCTGACTTTGTAAAATGGTCCCATCGATTAGGCGGTAAAAGAAGTATTACTTAGCTTATGGTACAACTCTCCAATTTCCAAATGCCCGTAATTTGTGTGTATTTGTTCAGCCGATTATTCACATTTGAAAGAGGATAATGCATGAATTAATGCAAGTAAAGACGGTTTATGCAGATAAGCGAGCGCGTTTGTTAACCGTATAAAATGTATGTACGTATATACACATATATTCAGAATGACGAGATGAACTAGTTCAGCCCTCTCTGTTTGTAAACACGCTAACTCGAACAAAATTTAGTTATTTTAACGAAAGTCGGTGTCGAAGTTGCCTTTGGTATAATTTAGGTTAGTGTTAAATTTTGTCGAAATCTGCCAATAACCACGCCCACCTCCCACGTAGTAATTAACAATATTTTTGTTTTATTATAATTTGTTTTACGAATTTTGCTGTTCAAATTTACATTTCAAATATATCAACAAACATTTGTAGGTACTTTTGCACCAGTTGTTGCCTATGGGTTAATGACAAAAAAATCCTATATATTCACAACATTTCATGTATTAGTTTTCAAATAAGCATATTGTCAATGGCTGGTTTGCTGTATACTGTGATTTTTTTCAGTTTTCAAATATGAAAACTTTCAAAACAAAATTTCAGAAGGGTTCCTGTTTTTTTTTTTAAAGGGGTTGAGGAGTTCCATTACTTTGAGCAACTTTTTTAATTAACTATTAATTTAAATGTTTCCTAAACATATTTACAACGCAGTTCTGCAAGAGGGTACCATAACTTTTTTTTCAAATAACGTATATTTGGAACAACCAAAATTAATCGATATGGATACATACATTTATGTTCGTATGTACTACTTATGTATGTATATATACATAAAAATGCTCAGAATAAAAAGGGAAGATGATTAGTCCATGCCCGTTTATTTGCGTACACGATAACTCTAGCAAAAGTTGAGATATCTCAACCAAATTCTGTACGAGGGTTTTTTTATCTAGGGCAGCAGGGTATTGAAAATACAAAAATCGAACAATAACCTGGTCCCTCTCATAAAATGGTAATTTCGAAAAATGCCAAAACTACAAAATTTCCTTAATTACAGGAACCAAATTGCTAAAAAACTGCCATGTTTATTATTATAGTTTTGGAAAATGGACATGGGATATATTGCTAGCTTTAAACATCAATTTGCTCAAAACATACGTTTAGAACAGTGTGCAAGCTTCTACCACATGCGTGGTAGATCAACCACGTATTTTTTTTTAAATTTGGGTGTCTACCACATCTACCACACAAGGCTTAAAATCTACCACATTTTAGACAGAACATTTGTTTACAATTTTCCCATAACTCTAGAATTTCAACTCAATTGTAATTCGAAATATAAAAATTAATTCAATTATCAAATTCAAATTAATCAATAGATTTTTAAAAAGGTACATCATAAATTTTGCTTTAAATATATCTGTGCCTTAACTTTCTAATATTTCAAAAATACGCCTATTTATATTTGCTAAAGTATTATGCAATGGGAAAATAATTTGGTCGATTTTTTTGCATACAAATAAAATATTCTTTTCTTCATGATTATATTCTCTAACTAGAAAATTAATGTTATACTTGTTTTTGCACCAATTGCGTGGAATCTGTACGATCCACTAGCAATTATATTTCCCGATTTAATTTTTGAGTTGTGCTTCTTTTGACGACGGTGAGCGATATGTATACCCAATAAAATATGAATTGGAAAATCTACCACATCTTATTCAAATCTACCACATTTTTTTTTCGATTATACCACACTAAAATAAAAAGGGGTTTGCACACAGATTTGTTAAATCTTTTTTTGAGAAAAGTTGATAATTTGCAACTTATTGTAAATGGTAGAAACCACCACAAACCCACAAATCAGGTTTTAGAATCTTTATTAAATGCTTGACCCAATAGCGAAGAAAAAAGTACGAAGAAACTTGTATTAAGAATTTTTATTAATAAATAATAAAATGTATATATCTAAAGTTAGAAGTAGAAGCGCTTAAATTTGTTTACTTATTTTAACGTAGATATATAGGTATGTACATATGTAATAATTTCTGCACATACCTTTTATTGGTACATTGGTAATACTTATTTAGAAAGCTGACAATTTTCGAAACAGAGATGTAAAAATCGTTAATAATTAACATTTTTCATAATGACATTCTTGGCAGAAAAATATTTCTCTAATTAATATTTTCATTTATTATAAATATTTGTACAAATTTAAGTGAAACAAATTAATGATAACGCTCAATAAACTATTTTTCGTGTTGAAATTTTGAAATCTGTTCAATAAAATTCAACCTTGCGTATTTTTCAGTGGGTTTTGTGTATTTAGAATATTTATATCGATTGATTGGTACTGAATGAATGTGTGCACACATAGCAAAAGCTGCATTCATCTGAATGCTTATTCAGTGTTAAAAGTTAATGTTTCGTCATTCAGTTTTTTCAATCTTTCTTTGAATATGTTAATGTGTGCAATCGTATCTACTTTGAGTGAATGTAGAATTAGAAAATTATAAGCCACATTCCCCAACAAGGAAAAATTCAATGAAAACATAATAACATAAAATTGATGATTTTTAATTTCATATGATTTCACAGTTTTACAGCTCTGGTACCGGGGCACATACCAAGAAATGAAAAGGCATACGAGCTTGCAAGGGCGAGTACTTCCTCTCCATTTTCACCAGCCTGGAAGAGGATGGGTATGCCACTCGCTTCCTGCAAGCTCTTACTAAGGGAGAACTTCCTTGAAGAAGCGGCCTCCAGATGGGAGCGCACTGAAAACTGTAATACAACGAAGCTTACATGGCCAAAATGGGATGTACGGAGATCGAGAGAAGTTCTCACTCTCAATAAAGGCGATTTGTCACTGGCCATTGGTTTGCTCACAGGACATAACCTGATAGGAAGGCACGCAGAATGCCTCGAGGGTTAGTCACAACGACTACTGGAGGAGCTGCCACGACCAAGAAGAGCCTACGATTGCCCAGCACAAGGCAGAAAAAGACAGAAATTCCGAGGTATACGTCTTCTAGACGATCTAAGCGCAACTGCTAAGTTTGGAATACGGCAGTTGCTAAGGTTCGCAGACTCCACGAACTTGTTTAAGGAGTAGGGGTTTTCGATCCATGTGGTATCACAATGAGCCCTGATCGGGCCTAAGTGTACTGGCGCCCTCTGGGCCTAGCAGCCACTTCAACCTAACCTAACCCAACCCTAACCTAACCTACACACACATAAGTTTTGTCTCCTTCTCTCACTGACAGCGCATGCACGGGTTTGCAAAATGATGACGAAGTGATTTTGCATGGAAAATCATTTATGCCCATATATTTGAAGAAAATAAACATATTTAGAAGATATCAACCAATACTTGCCATATACCAAACGAAAGGAAAACACCTGAATTTTTGATTAAAGAAAACAAAAACAAAATCAGTCGAGCGATTTTCGAGCATTTTGGTAACAGAAAAAAATTTGCAAATTTTTTCAACAATTTAATAATATTTCTACTACTCCCTAAAATAAAAGTTATATCTGCCAATCATAAGTTGCTAGAGCACTTTAAGCCAATAGTTACCGTTGTTTCTAGGACAGACACCGAATCGGTTACTTACAGGAATGTATCTGTCGTTAGGTTTGGAATTTTGTCTTTGAAACGCCACACTTTTCTTTGAAATCGCTTTATTACTTCTCGTGCAATAAGCGTTTTCGTGAAGCTCTAGAAATTACAACTACAACATTTAAGCATAGCCTCCATATCGAAACATAAGACGTATTCTACGTCAAAAATTAAAGGTATTAAAAAAAATTTAATAAATATGTTTTTTGTATATTAGGATATATGCACATGTGTATGTATATCGCACATTTATTTCTTTCTGGCATTCCCCCTATTAAGTTTCACTTCTTCCGCGCGTAGGGACTACACGCTCTGAGTTTTTTTTTTTTATATATAGATGTTTCCGCCAACAATTACGCAGTTTTGTGCTTATAATTATTCACTGTTCAGGAAAGGATTAAATTAAATAAAGATTCAAAATTGACTACATATTTATTCCATTACTCTGGTGTGTGTATGGAAGAAATTGTATGTATTTATATATGCGAATATAGATATATATGAACATACATAAGCTTAATATAAAACTAATATGGTTCACATCTTCCCCGGCAGGCTGCAGCTGAACACCAACGGTTTCGATTGCCTCCACAGCCACTATAACGGAAGCTGATGCAAATTCCACTTTGCTCATTGTAATACCACCTTGTACCAGGTACGCATCCTGGTCCCCCTCTTCCACTATTCCGAGGTCCTATACAGATAGGGTCCCCTGTGAAAATACATATTTACAGGTC
>NW_023466544.1:0-7419 GCF_013731165.1 Rhagoletis pomonella
AAATTGAATAAAAATTCGGTAAGTGCCAGGCGAGGCACTTAGATTGCAGTAGCAGCAGCGATTAGTTTCGAGGAGCAGCGCCAGTCGAGGCGTGGTGAAGTCGGCACCGGATTTGGGAGCCATATTCCCGAGGAGCACCCCTGCGGTCGGAACGCCCACCGACCGCCGATAAGTATCGTTTTCTTTTGTTGTGTCGTGTATTTAGGCGTTATTGTTGTCGGCAGGCTTCCTCTTATTGTGTTTCCCTTTCCGATCCTGTTTAGCATCCTGCACCCTGAGCCCAGTCATACAGGCGGGTTAAAGATATCCCCGGCAGCACGGGCGGTAGTGCGAGTGGGTTCGTAACCTTTTGGTTGGACCTCACCTCGGGTGCGCCCCAAAAACAAGGTTTTGTCTTTTTAAATCTTCGTGTTTAAAAATTTTCGGTTTAGCTAGAATTTTCGACCCACCCTATTATTACGTACATATATATATATTAGTTGGTGCCGTTTGGTATTTTTGTCGTTGTTGTCCCTAGCTAGATTTTGTTTGTTGGGTATTTGGATTGCGTGTATATTGTCCCTTGCAAGCAACCCCGCCGTTTCCACTGAGCCAGCCGGTTGCTTGGAATTTTTCTTGTCATCTCCCTTTTGTGCGTGCATTTGTTTATTTCGTTTGGCCCCCTTGTGTTGTTGTTGCGCACGGTAAGTGCATTTATTTGGGACATTAGGTAGGTCGGCTTTTGTAAACAAAAGGTAAGGTGACAAATTGGCGCCCAACGTGGGTCCCTTTTCACTGAAGGAGTGGAACAATTTTTTGGCGAGATAGACTGTGGTGATAAGCATAGCAAGGAGGTGGGATTTTCGTCAAAGGTTGGTGAGATTACACGAAATTCAGGTGAGAGAATTGTGGAAGATATATTGCAGTGACAAGTGCAGTGCCAGAAGGGTATACCCATACCCACACATCTACGTACATATTTTGTGAATTGTGTAGCTTGGTTGTTGCCTCTCTATTTTGTTTAGTAGCGTTCAAATATAGTGTACATTAGGCTGGGTCGCATTTTGTATTTGTGGTATTAAGTTTGGTTTGGTATTTTGAATATTAATCTTTTTTTCCTTTTAAATTTTTTTTTTTTGGCAGCAGGAACACAAAGAGGATTTCCTTTTTCTTTGGCGGTTCGGGCGGCGTGGTAACGGACGGTCGGAGTATACCTAAGGAACTTATTTTCCTCTCAATACGTACATACATATACATATACGGTGGTATCGGAGGGCAAGCGTTGTCGGGCTATACGGAGCATTGTTTTTGGATTGTGTGTCGGCGGAAGATTTGGAGCACGAACAGATAAGTGTAGTGTTAAGTGATTATGGCGCGGAAAAAGAAACGAAGCTAAAGTTAATATTGGAAAAAAAAGCGCTTCAAATTAATATTCTGAGCGGTGGCGAGCCGTTTGCTTCGATTTTAGCCTTTTGTTCACATTGGATAAAAAAGTACGCTATTGGTTGCATTTTAATAAAAATTAAATTAAGAAATACCTAAAGTTAAAAGAAAGACCACCCTAGTGGTAAACATATTTACATACATACGTACATTGGCCGCACCACTTTGTTTTGCGTGGGATCTATTGTATACATATATACATACATATACCTACATAGTACATACGTATATTTATTTTTACATATTGGTTGTTGTTTTTACATTTGCTTGCGCCGTTTTATTTAGCAGTACGTATTATTTTTGTTTTGTTTTTTGTGTGGTTAGGCTCTACTGTTGTCGCGCGTGATAGGGTCATTTTGTTGTGCCAGTATAGGACGACTTACAACCCAGCAGTAAAGTGAGGTATAGGCATTAGAGTACCAAGTGGTCGCGAACTGGTCGGTAGTAAGTGATAACTGGTTTTTATACATAAAACGATTTTAAAAGTTTTGTTTTCGCGAGTTTTGATTTTCGGTCGTGTTTTTTAACTATTAAGTCGTCGTAATTTTTTTGGAAAATTTTGATTTTATTTTAAATATTTTGGGGTTTTCGTTACATTTTGGTTCTTTCTTGATTCATACGACATGGAGATTAATCGGTTGTCGCAAGAGGAGTTGTCGTATGAGATGGAGGCTCGGGGTCTCCCGGTAGGGTCGGTCGACAATATGCGGAAATCTTTGCGGGCATCAAGGTTGTTAGAGAGGAGAGGGTCGGTAGACCTCTTCCAGGACTACCCCTTCAGTTTCGAGGAGGATCGGGACGCGGTCGAGCAAAAGTTGAAGGAAGGGCGCGAAGCCGTCGACTGGGGCCAAAGCCATGGCTAAGCTAGAGTGGTGCTTAGCAAGGATAGGGCGCGCGAAACCCAGCAACGATGCGGAGTTGACGCAGCAGTCGGGTTTGAAGAGCAGGTTGATGCTTTGTTTGGCTGACTTGCAGGAGGCAGTTGGCGAGGAGGACGAGCCGGAGCGGATGAGTGACCGAGAACGAGATTCGGCGGTACGATCGGCAGCGGCACCAGGCGAGGTGGCCGAAAAGCGGGCGTGCGGGTCGGCTGAACCGGTCGGGAGCGTGAAGCCGGAGAATCTTTCAAAGTGGGACGTGCGTTTCGATGGGGAGAAGTCGGGTCTTTCGGTGCACGCTTTTCTGGAAAGGGTAGAGGAGTTGAGTGAAGCCCGCGGTGTGGCCCCTGCTCAACTTTTCCGAGGCGCGGTTGATTTATTTTCGGGGAAGGCACTTCTATGGTTTAGGTCAGTTAGGCGCTCGCTAAGTAGTTGGGAGGAACTGGTTAGGGAGTTGTAGTTGGAGTTTCTGCCCTCCAACTACGATGACTTGCTGATGGACGGGATACGGCGGTGGACTCAGGGAGCGAATGAGTCCATCGGAGTCTACGTAGCAGCTATGAAAATTATGTTCGGTCGGCTACAGGAGCCCCTGTCGGAGAGTAGGATGCTAGGGATAATTAGGGCAAATCTACTACCCTTTTACCAAACGCAGCTGGGACTAGTTTCGCCAGGATCGGTTGCGGAACTAGTCGCCTTGGGTAGAAAATTAGAGTCGGTTAGGTCGTGGGTTGAAGCTTTTGTCCCTCCACCAAGTCAAAAGGCCAAGGGTCTGTTGGAGCCTGACTTGGCTTATGCCTCGGTGGGCTCGGAGGTCGCAGCGGTGGCAGATTCAACGGACCTCGAAGGGTTTAGGGCGGGGCCTAATACCCGTTGTTTTAATTGCAAGCGGTTTGGTGATGTTTCAGCTGATTGTAGAAAGGGAATAAAGTGCTTCGGCTGTGGTAGGCCTGGGGCCATGAAACGGGACTGCCCGGTGTGTGCAGCGAAGCGGAATGGTGCCCAGGGTACCCAGCGTAGTCCGGGGGGAGGTGGTCGGCGGAACCACAACCCGTTTAGGTCGGAGTCGAAGTCGAATAGTTGGGCGAATTCGAAGTCGAATGTTAGGTGGGACAGCAGATCAGGTGGTCTTGTAGGGCGAGTTAGTAATCCTGCTAACTCCCAGCTGGCTAAAGTAGGGTTCGGTGGTTCAGATATTCGGTTGGCGTATTCGCTTGTCTCGGACGGCTTCGATAAGCGTCCGTATTTGGATGTGAGGATTTTTGGTTACACTTTTAGGGCGTTGTTGGATTCTGGTGCGTCGAGAACGGTAATTGGTCGGTTAGGTTGGGAAGTTTTCTCATCTTGGGGCGTTAGGGGGTCTTCATCGAATATTCCCTTGAAAGTTACCCTTGCGGATGGAGGCCATGTATCGGTGTTAGATTCGGTTTCGCTGCCAATTGAGGTAGAGGGCAAGTCAGTCCTCGTTGAGTGCCTCATAGTTCCTGGCTTGCCTCAGAGGGTTATCCTTGGGGTCGATTTTTGGACCAAGGTGGGTATTATCCCGGATTTGATGAAAATGAGGTGGAGCTTTTCTCGGCCGGAACAGGACTGTTTGGCGGCGATAGTCGATCACTCCGAGTTAGGCAATAGAGAGGCTAGTGCTTTAGATGAATTAGTTGCCCGGGCGTTCAGGGCTATGCCAGAAGGGTTAGGTCGAACCCCCGCTTGTTGAGCATCGGATTAGGGTAAAAGCAGGAGTCGAACCTGTGAAGCAGAGGTATTACCCGGTGTCTCCCGTCATACAGTCGCGTATAGACGAGGAGTTAAAAGACATGCTCGATAAGGGAGTAATTGAAAAGTCGCATAGTCCTTGGGCGTCCCCCGTAGTCATGATTAGGAAGAAAGATGGGTCTTATAGGTTTTGTGTAGACTATAGGGTTTTAAATAAATGTACAAAGAGAGATAGCTACTCCCTTCCTTATGTTTCGGCGACTTTGGATAAGCTGAGGGACGCCAGGTTCCTGTCCAGTCTGGAAATTAAGTCCGCGTATTGGCAAATCCCGGTGGAGGTGCAGTCGAGACCCTTTACCGCTTTTACGGTACCAGGAAGAGGTCTCTTCCAATTTAATCGTATGCCATACGGGTTGCATAACGCATCCGCAACTTGGCAAAGATTCATATATTCAGTTATAGGTCCCGAATTAGAGCCCCATGTCTTTGTTTACCTTGATGACATCATTATCGTTACTAATAACTTCAATAAACATCTAGAGATTCTGCAGATAGTTTTAGATAGGTTAACTAAAGCGGGCCTTAGGTTGAATAGGGATAAGTGCAACTTTTGTAGGCCAGAGTTAAAGTATTTAGGCTACGTGGTAGACAAGCACGGTCTACACGTAGACCCAGAAAAGGTTGAAGCGATGGTTAACATCGAAAGGCCCAAAAATGTGAAACAGGTTAGGTCATTTATAGGTACAGTGTCCTGGTACCGAAGATTTATTAAGGACTTTGCTGAGTTAGTTAGGCCTCTCACCGAATTAACAAAGAAAAACCGAAAGTTCGAGTGGAACGAAGATTGTGAACGGAGATTTAGGGAGGCGAAGGAGCGCCTGGTGACAGCACCCGTTTTGAGCTGTCCAGATTTTGAGAAGCCTTTCACAATCCAGACAGACGCGTCTGATTTCGGTATAGGAGCAGTTTTGACCCAAAGATTTGAGGACGGTGAGAGGGTTATAGCATATTTGAGTAGGTCCCTGAATAAAAATGAGAAAAATTATTCGACGACAGAAAAGGAGTGTTTAGCGGTCTTGTTGGCGGTCGAGAAATTGCGTCCATATGTTGAAGGCGCTAGGTTTACTGTCGTCACTGACCACTATTCTTTGGTTTGGCTGAACAACTTGAAGGATCCTTGTGGTAGGTTAGCGCGTTGGGCGCTGAAGCTCCAGCAGTATGACTTTGAGATTGTCCACCGTTGCTGAAGTTTCCACTAGTGACCCCTGGTTGTCGAAGATGATTCGGTCTGTAGAAAAGAGACCCTTATCGTACCCAGCGTGGAGAGTAGAAGGCGCCTGCCTGTACAAATTCGTTAAGTCCAAATTCCCCTCTATTTACGGTGATTCTTTGGATTGGGAAAAGGTTGTTGGTCGAGAGGAGAGGGCTGAGATTCTCAGTAAAAGTCATGATGACCAGTTGGCCGGTCACATGGGCATCTGGAAAACTGTCGCTAGGGTTGCACAAAATTTTTATTGGCCGCAGATGAAGGCGGATATCGCGAAATATGTTCGAAAATGTAAGATTTGTCAACAGGTGAAGCCTGATAACACACAGCCAGCTGGGGGGTTTGTTGAGAGGTCCAAGGCAATCGAGCCTTAGGAAATGATATGTGTTGATCTGGTAGGGCCCATGGTGAAGTCGACACAGGGCTACCAGTATATTTTAACGGTCGTGGATTACTTTTCGAAGTTTCCGCTGTTGTTTCCCTTACGGACTGCCACGGCGAAGGGCGTCTGTAAAATTTTAGAGGATCAGGTGTTTCTTTTGTTTGGTGTCCCTCGGTCGGTGGTCTGCGACAATGGACCCCAGTTCAGGAGTCGCGAACTGCGGGGGCTCTGCGGTGCGTATGGTGCCCAAATCCGGTACACCGCCCACTATCACCCGCAGGCTAATCCGGCCGAAAGGATAAACCAGGTAATTAAGACAACGCTTAGAGCTTACGTAGCGTATAACCAAAGGAATTGGGAGCAGCAATTAGCAAAGGTAGCGTGCTGTATTAGAACAGCGCAGCATGAAGTGTTAGGAGCCACGCCATACTTTGTAAATTTTGGTAGGGAAATGGCGTTGGAAGGCAGTAGGAGATATATCGAGTCATTAGGAGAGCAGGAGAGAATTAATTGTGAAGAAAGAGCAAAGAGACTCGAAGAGATTAGGTCTAGCGTTAGAGTGAGATTAGAGGAGGCCAGTGCCAAGTTAGCAAGAAATTATAACCTTAGGAGAAGAGATGTGCAATGTATGCCAGGAGAGTTAGTTTGGAGGAAAAATTTTGTACTATCTGATGCAGCAAATTACTACGCGGCGAAGTTAGCGCCGAAATATATAGGACCTTTTATAGTGAAGAAGAAGGTGTCGCCATGGACTTATGTCATGGTAGACGAGTCAGGCAAAGATAAAGGGACATGGAACGTGAAGGAGTTAAGACCATATAGGGACAGTTAGGAGATAGGTATTTCACAAAAGAAGGCAAGCTTTCTTTTTAAGGAGGAAGGGGTGGGGTTGTCGCGTACTGGCCGCAACAAAATAAACATTTGTTTCCCCTTTGTTCTATTTACCTATTTCCTTTCACTCCAGCCGATAGGAGTGAAGTCTGCCGACACTCAAGTGTACATATGTATGTACATACCTAAATAAATAGCAGAATGAGCTCAAGTTGAGCGAAATAGTTGTTTGTCGGTGGAGCGCCACCGCAAAGGGGAAAAGTCTCCATTAGGGCACTCCGCCCAAAAACGGTGCCGAACGAGGGTAAGAATGTAGGAATGAGAGATGACGCGAAAGACCGTAGTAGGGGTGTCGCCTTTGCTCTCACCTATTGCGGCACTTTTGTTGTCCGCTGTATGATGGCAATGGCAAGTCCATGGTGTTGTTTGTGTGCGCCGTGGTAGCGACCGCTAAAGCGCCCAATTCGCTTCTAGAATGATCGGGCCGGCGCCAATTGATCGGGCACCAACAACACCGGCGCTGACACTCCAACGGTTTGCGTACCGGTGCGTAGGTTGCGGCCTGGCTCGCGACTGCGTGCCAGGGCAGTTCTAAGCGAGCTTTGAGAAAGGCAAGACCCTTATTGCGAGCGCGAGTGCTTTTATACATAGTAGCCCAGTAAAATTAGATAAATCTGTTTAGTGCGAGGTGTTTAAAATTGAATAAAAATTCGGTAAGTGCCAGGCGAGGCACTTAGATTGCAGTAGCAGCAGCGATTAGTTTCGAGGAGCAGCGCCAGTCGAGGCGTGGTGAAGTCGGCACCGGATTTGGGAGCCATATTCCCGAGGAGCACCCCTGCGGTCGGAACGCCCACCGACCGCCGATAAGTATCGTTTTCTTTTGTTGTGTCGTGTATTTAGGCGTTATTGTTGTCGGCAGGCTTCCT
>NW_023466545.1:0-7419 GCF_013731165.1 Rhagoletis pomonella
TGTCCGTCTGTCCGTCTGTCCGTCTGTCCGTCTGTCCGTCTGTCCGTCTGTCTGTCTGTTTGTATGCAATCTAGTCTCTCAGTTTTCGAGATATCCGGATCAAATTTGGTAGGTGGGTGTATTTTTATAATGTATTAATCATTTGTCGGAACCGGAAGAATCGGACCACTATAACATATAGCTCCCATACAACTGATTGTTCAGATATGAGATTTTTCATTATAACTTCTCCATTTATGTAGTTAAGAACAAGAAATTTCGCAGCACTTTCACCCATTATCAACAGAATACTTATAGTGAAAATTACAAAGATCGGGTCACTATAACCTATAGCTCCCATACAACGGATTGTTCAGATATAAAATTTTGCGTTATAACTCCTCCATTTATATAGCTAGGAACATGAAATTCCGCACTGTTTTCAATAATTATCTACAGAAAACTTACAGTGAAAATTAAAAAGATCGGGTAACTATAACCTATAGCTCCCATACAACTGATTGTTCAGATATGAGATTTTTCGTTATAATTCATCCATTTATGTAGCTAGGACCATGAAATTTCGCGCTGTTTTCACTCATTATCAACAGAAGACTTACCTCGAAAATAATAAAGATCGGGTCACTATAACCTGCAGCCCCCATACAACTGATTGTTCAGATATGAGGTCTTTTATCATAACTCCTCAATTTATGCAGCTAGGAACATGAAGTTTCGCACCATTTTCACTCATTATTAACAGAATACTTACAGTGAAAATAACAAGGATCGGATGACTACAACATATATCTTCCAAACATCAGATTGTTCAGATATGGGATTTTACTGTAAAACTTCTTTATTTGAACAGCTAAAACCGATAAATTTCGTAAGATATTTTATAAATAATAATACAATGTCTACTGAGAAAATCGTCAAAATCTATGCTGTATAAGCTTTATCTCCTATAGCACTGATTGTTCAGATACCAGTTTTTGCGATATATCTCCTTTATGTAGGAAACTAAACCCAATAAATTGTGTTACCGGTTTACATACCGATCACATAGCGGTGAAAATCACTTAGATTGGTGTCATATAAAGTATATCTTCCATACCTCTGATTGTTTAGATGCGATTTTTTATATAAGTATGTAACTCCTCTATCGATGCATGCAGATGTATTCAAAAGCAGTAATCTGTCAAAGTATAATTTGCAGATGTTCATGAAAGGTATGAAGCCTTCGGCATAGCCGAAGACAGCGCTGCTCTTACTTGTTTTTTACTTTATGATTGTTATTTTTAACTTGTTAATGTGATTGTTTATGCTTTTGCTGTTGCGGTTGTTCGCAGTTGCAACTCACGCTAATTAAAAGCGACATTTTTTGCGCTAATGAATGCAAAGTTGGTGCATCGAATCGCTGTTGGTGGTATGGCGTATGAGCGACTAAGTAGACTTTCATCCAATGGTGTACCTTAAGACCAAACACAGTATTTAAGTATTTAAAGATTTGATGATAAAAATGAAGGATAATATAGCACAAGACTTCGAATTGATTCTAAACTTTAGCTTAGATTCTTTTGACTGCAAGTCTTTTTATTAAGAGATTACTTTCAACAACGAAGAGACTCCAGAGACCGAAAATAACCGGGCCAGGCCGAGAAGAAGGGGTTCTGAGCATCACGCATTGAAGTCGTCATTTTTTTAGTATTGGCAGTGATAATTAAGTTTCAGTGGGTAAAATTAAAAAATATATACACAGAGGCCACTTGTCAAATATAAAGAGGCACACTTTGTATAAACATATGTAGGTTTAAATACATGCAAACATACATACTGTTACTCACAAAATTGAGCGCACGGCTCTTTTTTGTTAGTATTCGCAATGTTTTACATGCAAAAATCTTTATGTTAATTTTGTATTAAAATATGGATAATTCGAGTATTTTGATTGGTTGATTTGAGGAAGTAAGGCAGGGAAAAGCGGTTCCATGGTGGAACGCTGAACTCACCAAACTTGGAAAAAGGTCTAGGAGACTTCTGAATAGGGCTTTAAAAACCCGAAAAGGAAAGGACTGCTCCGAATATCATATCATGCAGAAGGAATTTAAGAGGCAAATTCGCAAGTCAAAATTAAGCTCTTATAAAGACTTCTGCAGTGATATCGACAACATGAAAGAGTCTGCCAGGCTGTGTAAGGTACTTCAACAGGACCTGACGGTTAGGCTTGATAGAACTTATACCACAGCGCTGTCTCTAACATACAAAACTCTCCTGGGAACTCACTTTCCAGGTAACAGCATAGTTCCTGACGCAGGCACAGATATGGTGGAGGATAACGCGTCGGGAAGTGCCAAATGACTTAACTGGTACATAGCATCACGGGTGGTGACTGAGCAGTCAGCGAGGTTTTCCTTAGCCTCTTTTGACGACTTTAAGTCACCCAGCCCAGATGGTGCGTATCCGCAAATGCTAAAGTATGGGGGGAGACAGGCTTGTAGGGGCTCGAATAAGGGTCTTTATGGCCTGTCTGGCATTTGGCCACGTTCCCACTCTTTGGAGAAAAGTCAGGCTAGTCTTCATTCCCAAACCAGGAAAGGATGACTATGCGCTGGCAAAAGCTTCAGGCCAATCAGCCTGACATCCTTCATGCTGAAAAGTCTTAAAATGAAATACAACGTTCAAAGATATCACATATAAATTTTAGTCCCGATTGGAGACGGTTAAGGTGTGTCGCACAGGGGTCAAAGTTCAGATTCCTCTATGGAGACTCAAAAAATTTAAATACATTTTTTTTCATCTAATACCCAAAATCTATACTACAGTAGGCGCAGATATCACGTATAAATTTTGGTCCCGATTGGAGTCGGTTAAAGCGTGTTGCACAGGGGTCAAAGTTCAGATTCCCCTATGGAGACTCAAAAAATTTAAATTAATAGATATTTTTTTTTATCTAATACTCAAAATCGATACTACGATTTTACACTTGTGCAATGCATAATATCATTTTCATTTCACGCCTTACCCGACTTCAATCAGGACCAAAATTTATTTGTGATATCTTCGGCGTTAGTAGCATCGATTTTGGGTATTAGATAAAAAAAAAATATTAACTTAAATTGTTTGAGTCTCCATAGTGCGACACGCCTAAACCGTCTCCGATCGGGACCAAAATTTTTGTGTGATATCTTTGTCTGTATTAGCATCGATGTGGGGGTTGACGTTTAGGAAATCTGATGTAATAATGTACTTAATACATTTAAGGACCACCCTAATGTTTATATATGAACCTCCAAAAAAATGCTCAAACTTGATTTATTTGTTAACTTTACATATGAGTTTATTTACGTAAATAATTTCGAAGGGAATTTGCTATCTAGTTGTTTATCATCTTAGTAGATCAGTTTGGAGCGGGGAAAAATCATTACCAGTATCTGTATGTATGTATATGTCCTAGCATACCGGATATATTTATGGACGTATGTTATGTGGTTATGTACATATCTATAGAAATTTACAAATTCCCTCAGTTCTGCTTATAATTGAAATGTGAAACTATCTGTACAAATCTCTCACGCTACAATGATTCGTCGTAAGGATAAATTCAAATACATATACATACTAATTTTGTAATACAAACTTATAGCCACCGGTGCGTATGAGTGACTTTGAATACATTTAGTGCGTTCGTTAGAAATAAAGATACCGTGTACATAAATATATATGTATGTACATATGTACACAGTAGAGCTCTTGTTAACAGTCGATTATCCGGTTAACCGATTATTCGAATAGTCGAGTAGCAACTTTTGCATTGACTGAAAATCGAATAGCAAGTATTCGATCGTTTCATCAACTTCGACTAGTCGTGCAATTGATTAACTGTCATTATTCGAATTCATTATTCGAATAGTGAAAGTTGTTTAAATACAAATTTTTTCTCACTTCAAAACAAAAAATTTGCTTCATCCAAAATGAGTTTACGTAAGCGTAGCTGAGTGTGGAACTTCTTTTCTAATTGCGAAGGTGGAAAAGAAGTCAAGTGTACAATAAGTGGACAAAATATGGCCTGTAATAATATATATATAATAATGTACACAGATACATTAGAGTGGTCCAAAAAGATAAAGTAGGATTTTTCTATATCGAAAAAATATACCCCAATATTTATTTTGAAATCAAAAAATATTTGGAGGTCGCTCAAAGCGCTCAAAGTTTTCCATGTATTTTATATGTATGGGAAAAAAATAACTTTTCGTAGAAATGGTATAGACTTCTTTGGTTCTCTTCAGAAGACTTTCAATAACAATAAACAATTCGTTGTTATGGTTGGTTAAATTTTTAATTCTAAAGATTTTTTATTGGTCCCCATTGCATTTTCTGGGGTTTTTTTAGCGGACTTATAAAATATAGTTACTATTAATATTTGGTTAAATAAGCAACTTGGTATTATTATTGGGAATCTCCTGAAGAGAAAGAGATCGAAAAATATTGATTTTCATGAATTCTATGCCACGAAAAGTGTTTTTACTCCATATAAAATACATAGAAAACTTTGAGCAATTTGAGCGACCTCTAAGTAGTTTTCGATTTCAAAATAAAAAAAGGATTATATTTTTTCGGTATAGAACAATTCAGATGGAAAGAGCATACAAACTCCGACTTTAGTTTTTCACATGCATTTCTGGACCACCCTAATGCACATATGTACATACATACCTAGCTTGCATATAATATAAGGCAAAGCAAATACAATGAAATTTGATAGACGAATAGATTGGAAAAGCATACTAAGCGAAGAGTTTTGTACAAAATATTTAGGAGCTTCACCAATCATAGAAAAACTATTAGTCGCTACATGCAGCTATTCTCGAAAATATCGGTAATCCTAACTCCCAGCATACATACTAGCCTGCAGTGTTTGAATTGATATAAAAGAGCATCGTTTTTAGGGTAATTTGACCAAAATCCGTGATTTTTTTTACAAGACTGCTGCAGTGAAATCAAATGAATACCAAAAATGTGAATTAGGCAAATAGTTGAGTGTGAGCTTGAAAAAAAAGCATATTATGCATTTAAATTAGTTTTTATTCTATAAATCTGAAAAATAGTTTAATTCTCTGTCTTTTTATGTATTAACTATTGCAAAAAGTTATGTAATAGCAAAGAAATTGATCAAAATAAAAAGCTTACCTTCACGCTCGCATTGAACTGTGTGCAGCGGGCTTTATTACTCGTACATGTAAAAAGTCCTAAATAAAGGAACAAAATCAAACTTATTTTCCTTTTTTTTTTGAATGATGGTGTTAACAGAAATAATTTTGTTTTACATCATCCTATGTTTTATACAAAAGGTAATTCCACGGTAATCGATACCGAATGACACGAAAATAAACTTATTTCTAGTTAGTAAGAGTAAATAAATACATCTTTCAAGACTGAGAGCCAAAATTCCGAAATTTATCTCAAAATCAGATATTTTTATACCCGAGCGCACTTGTGCACAAGGGTATATTAATTTTGTTCACATAACGGTTGTTTGTAACAGCCAAAACGAATCGAGATAGATATAGACAAATGTATACATAAATGATCAGGATGAAAAAAGAAATCGATTAAGCCATGTCTGTCTGTCCGTCCGTCTGTCCGTCTGTCCGTCTGTCCGTCTGTCCGTCTGTCCGTCTGTCCGTGTACACGATAACTCGAGCAAAAATTGAGATATCTTAACGAAATTTGGTATGTAGGTTTCCCTTAATCCAAGGTAGGTTGGTATTGAAAATGGGCGAAATCGGACTTTAACCACGCCCACTTCCCATATAACGGTAATTTCCAGAAATACGAAAACTGCGATATTTTAGTAACTACTAAAGATAATTCACTCAAAATTGATATTTATAATAAGTTTTAGACGAAAAATAAGAATATTATAAATTTTTGGAAAATGGGCGTAGCCACGCCCACTTATGGTTATATGTGTATATCTTGGTAACCGCTACACCAATTTCTTCCAAACTTGGCACAGTTGTTGGCCTTCGCACAACATACTAAATGGCCGAAAATTTTTAAAATCGCTCAATAACCACGCCTACTTCCCATATAACGGTAATTTTCAGAAATACGAAAACTGCGATATTTTAGTAACTACTGGAGATTATTCGCTCAAAATTGATATTTACAATAATTTTTCGACGAAAAATAAGAATATTATAAATATTTGGAAAATGGGCGTAGCCACGCCCACTTATGGTTACATGTGTATATCTCGGTAACCGCCGCACTAATTTCTTCCAAACTTGGCACAGTTGTTGGCCCTGGTACAGCATAAAAAATCGCCGAAACTTTTTAAAATCGGTCAATAACCACGCCCACATCCCATATAACGGTAATTTAGAGAAATACAAAATCTTCGATAAATCAGTAAATATTGAAGCTAATTTATTCAAAATTGATACTTGCAACAATTCCTTACCAAGAAATACGTTTATGGTAAAATTTTGGAAAATGGGCATGGCACCGCCCACTTATGATCACATATATGTATATCGGTAACCGTTCTACCAATTTGTACCAAACCCGGTGTGGTTATTGTGCTTGCCACGTGTAAGCAAAACGTTGAAAATTATTGAAATCGGACTAAAATAACGGCCGCTTCTCATATAACGGTAAATTTCAGAAATGCTTGAAACTTCAATATTTCGAAATTGAAGGACGCTAATTTACTCAAAATTGATACACCCCGGCTTACCATCTAGCGGAAGGTTTCGGAAAGGTGAAAAAACATATTTAATACTTGCGCCGGGTATTTAATGTTCGGCTCCGCCCGAACTTAGACTTTCTTACTTGTTTTACTTTATGTTATAGCATTTTCAAACTCATATGACGTGGTTAAGACACGTATTTAAGATATAAAGCTTTTTCAAAATCATTTCGGTTGATAACAATAATGTAACAATTGGTTTAACCTTTTAAATAATTTCAGCTTAATTTCTGAACAGGTGGTAACTGTTTTCGAAAAAGTAAAACCTTATTACACATCTTCAGCTCAAGCCCTTTAATTTGATATTTTGAAAATCTTACGAACGGTGCAGATCTGATGACCTGGGCAAAAAATCCTTTCGAGTATTATATATATAGATGTTTTGATGTACATATATACACACCGATAATACTAATTTTACAGAATTAAAGGAAAAAATCGAGACGCTTAACTTTTCATCAGCTGCTCGTAAAGTGTGCATGTCTAGGGCCTAAACGATTATGTTAGTTAGTATACGAGTACGAAAGTACCATAATTACTCGGCATCGCCGCATCATCGCATCGTATGATTACTAACAGCATCGTCGACTGGTAACAACATCGCAGAGTTTTTAATTGAAATCGTCGGCATTTTCGGCATTGTAAATAGCACTGCGGCCGGTAGAAGCAAGAGCTACCCACTC
>NW_023466546.1:0-3975 GCF_013731165.1 Rhagoletis pomonella
AGTTTGCTCACTCGCTCGCTCGAACTCCGAGTTTTTGCCCACCCTGCTTTCAAAATTGTATACTTACCAATCCGTCCATTTAACTTGTTCATATACTACTTTTTGTCAAATGTAACTGGGTGGCTACCTATGTGCACTATTTTGCTTTATTACTCAATTATCAAGTTTAAAAGTTGGTCTTATTGCTCAACGAGAAATGAAATGAAGCAAATTTGTGTTATTTCACATTCAATTGGGAAGTAACAGAAATTTTTTAAAATGAAAATGTATTAACAAGGCAATACACAATTCATTTTACTTGTATTCGAGGCACATTGAGTATTGGAAGTTATTTATTAAATATAGTACATTAAAAATAATATAAAAATATTCATAAGGCACCAACACAATTCATTAGTGTTATAATTAACGTCTTATTAAATAAGTAAAATATTTGCTCTTAAGGCCATAATCTAAGGTACAGTTCAGTTTGGTCTTAATTTTGCTTATTAGAGATCGAATGGAACTGACAAAATCATTTTTATGAGTAACTTCCTTAAACACTTATTCGTACGCTCTTACGTTAAATTCAGCTAAACTGTAAAAGATTATGGCTGGTTTCTCCAACTCAACTTAACTTAGTTTAGCCATTTTTTGGACTTAAGTCAAAAGTTAGCCTACTTTTTACACAGTTTATTCTTGACTAAGTCTAAAAAATTGGCTAAACTAAGCCCAATGAGTTTATTACTATTTTTTTGTAGTTCTTGCTTGCCTAAATCAGCAACGGATAAACGGCATATATTAAATATTAAAATATCGATAGTAAAACAACATCGATGTTTAAAAAAATATTAAAACATCGACTCTATCGATAGTGCTCCGATGTTTTTGCAGCTCTACCTCAAAGTGTTATTATTCGCATGTATTTGTTCTTATGTATACATATGGGTATTTCCAATCTGATGCTCGTGTGACAAAATGTTAAAAAAAAAATTTTTATTTAAAATTTTAAAAAGGTTTTCCTAGATTTGCATAGCGATTAAATGTCCCTTTATTCAGTCAAAAAAAATACATTTGTTAGGAGTAGCGATTTAAAGATACTACTAGTAAGCATACGCGCTGGCGTGACGTTACAAAAAACAGAAGTTTGACTTGGGTTACAAAGTTTCAAAACTCTACGAATTGGGCAAGACTATTTGTATAAAACTTTTTGTAGTAATATTGGAAATGTTTAAGGTTAATTGTCCATATAGATATTCTAGAATATTCTTTGACTGAAAAAGTTTTGGAACAAATGTTGTTAACGAAGCGATATTGTGCCGAAATCCACAATAAATCTGCGTTTTGCAAACTTTAGTCATACAATTGCCACGCCCATTTTTAGGGGTTTATCGCCTTAAAGAAAAATCTTGCCGTACAAATATTATACCTGGATAGGTATTCTATAGGAATCCTCAATAAAATTTAAATTCTTGCAAAAACTCGATGTATAACACCTTACTAAATATACCTCAACATAAGTTTTGGAAAACAAATTACAAAAAATTGTTGATTCTCACAAAATAAACCATCTCGTCATAAAGAAAAATGTTTTAAAAATACTTCTTGAAAAACCCCCAATTTTTTCAGCCACGTTTTTTATAGAGAATTAAACAAGGATTACGAGGGTATAATTTTAAATCCCTAATTTACTGGTCTTCACTATGCAAATCAACTTCAAAAAGTTCAACTGTTAATAGCGTAGTTAGCTTAAGGACAATCTTCACCATTTTATATATAGAAATTATAAGCCCGTTTCTTTAGCTTTAAAACGACGTTAAGATGAAGTCTCTACGGTGGGCAGAACCCGAGATATAACGATTTGAAGGAGTACGTGATTAGTCAGAATCACGAAAAAATGCAAACTTTGACAGATCTTATCTTCAAAGAAATAAAATTATAGTTTAAAAAACTAAAACCTCGCTATTATAATTTCTATTCGTACTGTCATCAGATATGTAACTTGAGAATAGAAATCGCTGCATCTTTTAGGCGCATCAATATTACATAGTTACATCCCGAGCTAATAAAATGGAGGTAAAAAAGGGAAACAATTCCTCGAACACGTGTTAGGTTATTTCATGTATAGAACCCATAAAAAATATTTAAAGCCAATCGAAAGTGTGACACCAAATTTGGTGTCCGATATGAAAAAGAATGTCTCATATATTATAAAAAGCAGCCAAATCGGCCCATAAATAAGTTAGATACATATAGGACTTTTAATTTTTTTTTTACCCGGTAGACTTTTGCTCTGGAATCGCCCATATACGTATTTCGAGTACGACTCGTTTTCCTATTTGTATAAAAAAAGGTGCTCATGAATATGTATAATTTTGAAATTTATGGAATTTCCGATAAGGTAGTGGGAAGTTATGCTTATTTTCTGGTAGGTCTTTTCGAGTAAAACAAGAATCGAAATATGAAATTTGCCAAACCCCCCAAAATCTTGATTTACCGTTAAAAATCGGTTTTTCGTACTTTTTCGCACTTATAAGCCTGTAACTTAGTTGATTATGAACCGAGTTTCAGTTTATTGCCGGGTTTAGAAAGAAGGGACGATATATATGCGAAGATTTTGAAAATAAACATTCGTTTTTTCGTTATTAAATTTAGTTTTACAATCAGTTTAGGACTAGTATAGTTTTCTTATAAAAAAGTGCGTAAAAACCTCACTAAAATTCAAAAAAGGCGAAAAATGTAAAAAAAAACTGTGCTTGCTGGGTAAATGACACACAGATCTCTTAAGGTTTCTTTATTCACATATATATCGCTCGAAAGGCCCAAGTTTGTTCTTCTGAGACCCGGCAATAAACTGAAACTCGGTTCATAATCAACTAAGTTGCAGGCTTATAAGTGCGCAAAAGTACGAAAACTCGGTTTTTTAACGGTAAATCAATTTTTGGGGTGTTTGGCAAATTTCAATTTTCGATTCTGGTTTGGTCGAAAAGACCTACCAGAAAATATACATAACTTCCCAGGTATTTCTGCTTTATGGTTTTTTGTAGCACTGTGTAATAGATTGGTGCTTACACTTTAGCTACAAATGCAGTGACCTACAATTTAACGGCTTCGCCGAACGGCAAAAGGTTTTTCAATACAGAATACCACTCGGTGGTTTGCAATTGCCTGCGGAGGGGCGACTGCTGTTAGAGTAAATAGTTTAACCATATTAAAAATGATTTAAAAAATATACATATGTATCTATACACATACATACATATTTATTTAGTAGGTATGTAGCTCACACACAAAAGATATAACATTTCGTAGCGTTTCTTATCATTCATTACATTGAACTTAAAGTCGAACAAATTACTCAGAAAATTACGAAAGTGATGCCAATATTGTAAACACTTCCAATTAACATTGGAATTTTAATTGATTTTTGTTATGATGTAGGTACATGGATTATAAGCAGGGCCGAAAATTTGAAGCTTTTGCTTGGAACTGCTTATTTTGCTTGTTCAGGGTTTCCAAGCTTAATTTTAGCGACCATGCATATTTTGCTTATTTTTATGTATGAAGCTAATTACGGATCTCTTAAGAAAACGGTCAAGAAACAATTGCCATTATTACGTGTGTGCGATTAGTAGTGTTCCTGGAATTTTAACATCTGATATTTTACAGCCTGCTGTCACACTCTTTATAGTAATGGAACGGGTATATATTTCCCTCGGCCGCTGTGGTGTAGTGGTAAGCAGTGCGCGCTTCCACTCATCAGCACCTGTGTTCAAGCCCTGGTCAAAGCAACATCGCAAAAAAAAATATAGAAAAAGGTTTTTTCTTAACAGCGGCCGTCCCTCGGCAGGCAATGGCAAACCTCCGAGTGTATTTCTGCCATGAAAAACAGCTTCTCATAAAAATACAATCGCCGTTCGGACTTTAACATTAGTGTAAGCGCCAATCCATTACTATTATTATTATTATTATTATTATTATTATTATTATTATTAT
>NW_023466546.1:4075-7418 GCF_013731165.1 Rhagoletis pomonella
TTTTTTTTTCGTAGGAGAGGGAAATGCTTTATGCACTGGCCGGGGGCGCTAGTCTCTATACTACCTTCCCCGAGTGTGGGACTCCCACCGAAGCGTGTTGGGCTACCCACTAAAACCCAAACTCCCACCGCCCGCGCAAGAATCCCGCATCTGGCACCGCAATTCTGCATGTCTTCAGATGCAGGAGCGCGCTGTTAGAGCCTTGGGGCTGCTCTTTTGTAGGGGCGTTTCATTCGGGTGTCCTCAGTAGACAACCGTCCTCTCGTTTGCAGCGGAGTACGAATTTCACGTATCTCGCAACTGCTTCCCACTTTTCTGCGCTGGAAATCATTATCCCAACTATGTTGTCCGGAGTAATGTCTCCGTGTCTTTCTTCCAACATTCTGCGCGAAATCAAGAAGTGTTCGCAGGTGAAGAATGTGTGGTACACGTTATCTTCGACGTTTCCACAGTAGTGGCAGAACGGTGAGTCCACCCTTCCCATTCTATGAAGATATTCTCGGAAGTAACCATGACCGGTGAGGAATTGCGTCAGGTAGAAATCGACTTCCCCATGTGGTCTGTTCAGCCATGTTTGAAGGTCGGCTATCAGGGAGTGTGTCCATCGACCTTTTGTGCTCGCGTTCCAGTTTTGTTGCCACTGCTGGATCAGTTGCTCGCGCGCCCTTGCCGCGGCAGCTGCTCGACCTATCTCGGCACTGAGATTGTAAATCTCTTTTCGCTCGTAAGCAAGTAGCTCAATTGGCATGACGCCAGAAATAACTAGAACCGCGTCCGCGGACACTGTACGGTATGCAGAAGCAATGCGTAGTGCCCCTCTGCGCTGTACCGAAGACATTTGAACCCGGTATTTTTTGACTTTCAATGCGTCAGCCCATATTTCTGCCCCGTACAGGAGCACCGATTGGACCGCTGTCATCAGAAGCTTCCTGCGGCATGGCTTCGGGCCGCCCACGTTTGCCATCAGCCGGCTTAGAGCCGCCGTGCTCTGCGCAGCTTTTTCACATACTCCATGGATGTGTTCCCAGAATGTGAGTTTGCTGTCCAGCTTCACCCCTAGGTATTTTGTAGACCTAGAAGTCGTCACGGGTTGAGGTCCGACCATTATATTTATAATTGTTGGGATCCGTTTCCTGGTGAGGAGCACGATCTCCGTTTTGGCTGTAGCCAATTGCAGACCGTGATCGCTCATCCATCCACTGACGTTGCGCATGACCTGGTTTAGCTTGAGCTGTGCTAGCTGGACATTTCTTGCTGTTATGACGGCTGCCACGTCGTCCGCGAAGGCGACAAGGAAGGCGCTCTCCGGCATTTCCGTGCGCAACAGACTGTCATACGTGGCGTTCCAGAGGTCCGGGCCAAGTACAGACCCCTGTGCCGCTCCGCCGGTTATACGTCTCTTTCTCTGGCCTTGTGTTGTGTCGTACAAAAGCCAACGGTCTCTGAGGTAGTCCCGGATCATATCTAGCAAGTATGTTGGAACCTTGAATGACCGTTCCAAGGCCTCCAGCATATCGTCCCATCTTGCCGAGTTGAAGGCGTTCTTGACGTCCAGTGTGACTAGCAGCACTATTGGCCGCGCCTGGTGGCAGGCTTCTTCGGCCTTATGTACCGCCTCGACTACTTCGCCAATTGCTCCTATAGTTGAGTGTCCCTTCCTGAAGCCATGTTGTCGGGGTGAAAGGCCTCCCTCGCTTTCTATGGCTGACGTCAAGCGTATTTTGAGCAGACTCTCCATCATTTTGCCTGCTGTGTCTAGCATGCAGAGTGGCCGGAAGGATGAAGGAGAGTTTGGGTCCCCTTTGCCCTTGGGTATAAGCACCAGTCTCGCCTTCTTCCATTGGCTTGGGAAAACCCGGGCCCTAAGGCAGCTGTTGTACATGTTAAGCAGAAGATCAGGGCTCGTTTCCGCTGCTAACCTGATTGCCTCCGCTGGTATGCCATCTGGGCCTGGAGCCTTGCCGGCTTTCATGCTTCGCAGGGCTAGCTTCAGCTCGTCTGTCGAAAACAGTGGTGCCTCGGCTTGCTCCTCGACGAACACTGTGTCGGCTCTTAGTGGGTGTGTGGGAAATAGCGCATCCACTATATTCTTAACTCGGGCCTCATCCATCGCCTGTGATGATGTATGGAACTTTTTCATCACTATTTTGTATCCCTGGCCCCAGGGATCGCGATCCACTTCGTCGCATAGCGCTTTCCAGCAGTTCCGTTTGCTCTTCTGTATCTCGGCCCCAAGTGCTTTCTTTGCGCTTTTGTAGGCTGCTGCTCTGGTCAGCGCCTCGGGTCTACCACGAGCGCGCGTTGCGAGTCTCCGCATTCTATGGCAGGCCCTTCGCAGCTCAGCAATTCGGTCATTCCACCAGTATACCTGCTTTTTACCTGACCATGCTCTCCTCTGTGGCATTGAGGCTTTGCATGCCCGGTGAATGCAGCGCATAGTTTCTTCGACCAGCTTAGTACAAGACTCCCTGTTGTGGATCTCTCCCGTTGTGGGTGAAATGCCTTGGGAATCTGCTAGGAGTGACGTATCGAACTTGCGAACATCGACCCTAGACGGGTTCCATCCTGGTTTCCTGCGAGGGATACTACGTGTTTGCCCTCGCGTGATGTCAGTGACTTGGAAGGTGATGTAGTTGTGGTCGCTACCACTCAGGTCTTCCATCACTCTCCATCCGTCAGCCCTTCGGAGAAGGCTTTCTGAGACCAGGGTTATGTCGGGGATAGAGTATCCAAAACCCGGCCTTCGATATGTAGGGGTCGTTCCGGTGTTGAGGATGGTCAGGCCAATGCGGGCTGCCATTTCAAGGACCAGTCTTCCCCTGGTGTTTGTTTGGGGCATACCCCATTCCACGCCTCTTGCGTTGAAATCTCCAGCAACAATTATGTGGCCGGTTATATCGCGCAATTCGTCTTCAAGGTCTTCGAGCTTTCCCCTGAAGACAGGGACTGTGTCGTTTGGAGACAGGTAGCAGCTCACCACAGTGATTTGCGCCATTTTAACCCAGACGTAGCAGCGTCCTACCCCGCTGCTCTCTGCGCGATGGTTGGGGTTAGCAATCCATATCGCGGCCGAGCCTGATTGGTCAACATGCCAGGTTTCTTTTGTTCTATAGGGTTCACTGATGATGACAGCGTCTGCTCTTTGTTCAAGAACCAATTGGTCCAGCAGGTCATCAGCTACCCTACTCCTGTTCATATTGCCTTGTATAAATTTAATCATATTCTCCCAAGCTTTGTCTTAGCCTCAGCAAGGGCATCCCTGAAGGCCTTGCACGCTCCCGACCCGGGCAGGTGATGGGAATTTTTCTGTCCATCTCCTGCCGAGCACAGGTAGCAGCTTGGG
>NW_023466547.1:0-7418 GCF_013731165.1 Rhagoletis pomonella
ATGAGTGTGCGTAACTAATCTTAAGACTTGTGCAACAAGACTTAACATATTGCCCATGTTGAAAGTATTTACTTTCAAAAAAGGTGAACTATTTCTTATTCAAATAGGAGTTGTGAGGAATCCACTCAATATTCAACCTACTGTACTTATATTTATGTACTTATTTATTCTTATCGACTATTCTATTATCTAAGGGCCAGAGCAGCGGGAAGATATCGTGTTGAGAGACCACATAGCTTCCGAAAGATGACGATCATTCCCATGATGACTCCTGCGATAATGATCCAAGTTGATATATTCGAGCTGTAGTGCATCAGGTGGTGGAAATCGATGTCTTCTGAGAAATCAACAATGGCTGGTGGCCGCGGAATGTCCGGAATCGAGTATGTCAACTTAGTCCCTTTTATAGTAATGTGCTTCATGAGCGGTAAACTCCTGCTCATATTAATTGGGGGGCATATTGTACTGAATAACAGTGGTTGGTGCCTTGTGTGCCCAAACGCTTACTATCGCGGTTGTTAAGTGGCAGCCAGGTTGCAGTTTTACAATGCCTTGCTCAACTAAAATTTGTGCCGTATAAGAGCTGCCGCAACTGACTTCTGCCTTTGTGTCTTCAGGGACGGAGTACAGCCAGCTATTTGAGGATTTAAGCTGCAACCAAACTTCTTGCAGAGGCATTATATTCACCACACATGATAATGGTAATTGCTTCGAATTAAAGAATAGCTCTAGTTCGCACGACTGGTCCTTTCTTACATTGTAGAGTGGTCCAATTTGGGGACACAGCGTGATTCTTCTCATTTTCTGGCAATACGAATATTTAGTTTCTGTCAGGCTACTATACTTTGATTTCTCCTTATTTACTACCAGATATTCATATGCGAGTTTAAAGCTCACGAAGTAGCCGTCGTGCAGAATCGGATAACTGGTCAATGCAAATAACTGTAGCTGTTGGCTTTGTATAAGTGGTATTTGAATTCGCACTAAACAGAAGCCTTGGTTTATAGTGGCTGTGACCCGTGATATTTTTGATAGCTCAAACGGGTCGGTATCTGGCAATTGTAAGTCATCATTTAAATTTGCCGTAATTGTTGCTATTTGGGTTTGGAATCTGTCGATAGGTAAAATCCTTTTCATGAAATTTCCCTTTGAGTTCCAAATCAAATCCGTAATATCTCCTTGCAGTTGCTCTATTGACTCTATTGCAATGTTAATGCTTGCTATATAGTTTTGAAAGCCTTCCATTGCTAATTCATTTTCAGCCGCTTTCTTTATTATTTGTATGGAGTCCGATATTGGGTTAAAATTATTTCGAACAACTTCATTTTGTTTCTTCAAAACCTCTTGCGTTATGTCTTCAATGGAGGATCGATTCTGGTATAGCTTAAGCAAGTATTCTTCATTTTTATGGGTCCTTTTTATTGTCGCCACCAATTCATCTGCGTGTTCTTCATCCATTAGACCAAACACTGAATGATACACGCTTCCAACGAATGGCAGTATAGACCTAGATGCTCTATTTCTTCCATTAAATCTCATCAGTGCATCCTTTTGGTTGACTTCTTTAATGCGATGAATGACCTGATTAACTAAGGTCTCAACTACCTTTTGAGATTCTGAGTCTCCCTTGTCCAGTAGCTTGGCGAGTTTTTGTAGAGCCAAGGGTGTTCCCATTAGAAGCTGTATTTGGTGCTGATAATCCGTCATGTTCACGTGGATGATTATTTCCCATGATGTCTTCGTCAAACCCAAACTGTCTTGCCTCTCTATTAATATTCCTGACTTGTCCCTAAATTTTTCTATAATTACTTGAAAATTGTAGAGTGGTAGTACTAATAAAAAGGTTAACATCGTCATTAGAACATTTTTATTTTTATGCCTTACATTCCTATTCTTATGGGATTCCTCATTTTTACTTATATTTCTTTCCGTTTCCGTAGGAAAAGGACAAACATTGGTTATTGATCTGTTTGTCATTCCAGTGCTGGTCCTTACGTCTACCATCCTGCATTTTCCATCTTTTCCGATGATGAGGTTCTCAACCCTGCCCCTTCTCCAAGTCATTGTTGGAAGATTTTCTTCCTTAAGGAGAACTAAACTCCCTTGGGGTAAGTTATCTTGTGGCCTTTGCCACTTGACTCTTTTCTGAAGTTCGCTTAGGTACTCCAGTGACCAGCGCTTCCAAAATTCCTTCGAATTTCTTTCCACTGCTTTCCAGTGGTCCCGCACCCCGTGATAACAATGGTTTTCACTACTGTCTGCAGGTGTGGTTAAAGTCTCCCCTATAAGAAAATGACTTGGAGTTAAAACCTGGAAGTCATTCGGATCCTCCGATAATGGTGTTAGAGGTCGTGAATTCAATACTGCTTCTATCTGGGTCATGAGTGTGCACATCTCTTCAAAGGTCAATGTGCCTTCAACTACTCTGTGAAAATGCTTCTTAACCGATTTAACAGCAGCTTCCCATAACCCTCCTACGTGTGGAGATCGAGCTGGTATATTCACCCAATTAATTCTGTGTACAGCACAGAACGAGGAGACTTCTTTTCCGAGTTGCTCCTTTTGAAATAATATATAAATTTCATGTAAACTATTTGCTGCCCCAATGAAATTTGTTCCGTTGTCGGAGTATATTTTTGCAGGACAACCACGTCTTCCCACAAATCTTTTTAAGGCTCCTATAAAAGCTGCTGAGCTTAGACCTGATACCACTTCTAGGTGAACTGCCTTTGTGCTGAAACACACAAATACACACACATAGGCTTTATCTACTCGTTTGCCTCTTATTTTGTGGTGAATTTGTATAGGACCCAAGAAATCAACCCCAGTATTCAAGAAGGGCCTGGTGCATCTTACTCTATCTGCTGGTAATTTACCCATGATTTGAAAAAGGGGACGAGGATTTGCCCTGAAGCATCTATAGCAATTGTTAACAATTCTTCTTTCCCTCCACCAAAATTTTAACTAAAGTGTCTTCATATGGAAGTACTGCAGGATGTTTTGCTTCTTCTGGAATATTGCCTTCTTGTAGACGTCCTCCAACTCTAATGATGCCATTTTTGTCCAAAAATGGTGATAGAGTTATCAGCTTCGAGCTCTTTTCTAAATTTTTGTTACCTGAAAGGAGACTTAGTTCTTTGTTAAAATATTTAGTTTGTATATATTTCAAAATAAAATTCAAAGCCTCTTTTCGATAATATAAGTGATTCTGAATTTCGAGTTCTTTCTTAGGACGCTTTAATGTAATATCTTTAAATTTGATAAGCAAAGCAACCACATTTAATAAGAATTCAAAATTATTTTTGTGGTCAATTGAATCAATTAAAGAGCAATTCCTTACCAAAACACCTGCTATTATAGCAGTTTTCTTTATATCTGGAAGCGATGTTAAAGGCTTTGTGACAATTTTTTTTCTGTATGACTCCATGTTAGCTAAGTGCATTGGTCCATTAAACCACAGACTATTATTAATTATTTCTTCTGGATATAACCCTCTTGTTATTAAATCAGCTGGGTTTGATTTTGTGTCAATATGTCTCCATTGCCGCCCTTTGGTTTGCACCTGAATAAAGTTTACCCTATTCGACACAAATATTTGCAATTTTGCAGGATCTAATTGTAGCCAACTAAGGACGATTGTTGAATCCGTATAATAAATATGCTTGTCTTTTAGATTAAGTGCTTTTGATACTTTTTCCATTAATTTTACTAACAGTACCGCAGCACATAGTTCTAATCGAGGTAACGTCTGAATTTTTAATGGGGCGACTTTCGATTTGGAAGCTAATAGATTTATTTTAATATTTCCCGATTTGTCTACTGATTTTACATATACCACAGCGCCATAGGCTCTCATGGAAGCATCTGAGTATCCGTGTAATTCTATTTCTTTTGCATCAGGTAATAATGCGTATCTGGGAAGATTTATTTCATTCAATAATTTCATTTGATTTCTTAAATGTACCCAGGATCGCATGGTTTCTCCTGTAACGGCTTGATCCCAGTCGATTTTTTCTTTCCATATTTGTTGTAGTATCAATTTTGCCACCACTACAACTGGACTCAAAAGACCTAAAGGATCAAATAGTTTCGCAATATCAGAAAGTATTTGGCGCTTTGTAATTTTGTAGTCAGTTTCTAAATAATATTTTATTGAGATGTCATCTTTAGCTGGATTCCAAGCGATTTCCTAGGGCTTTTATATTCTCAGCTTTATTAGATGTTATATCTAATTTAATTTCTCGATCTTCGCTAGGAATTTCGTTCAACAAACTAGGATGATTAGCACACCATTTTCTCAATTTGAATCCATATGAATTTAATATATGAATTATTTGTTGCTGCATATTTTTTAGCTCAGTTAGATTATCACAACCTGTCATCAAATCGTCCATATAAAAGTCTGACTGAATGCATTGTGAAGCTGTTGGAAATTTATCTTTATTATCTTCTGCTGCTGTTTGTAGACATTTTACTGCTAAGTAAGGTGCACTCGCAGTGCCATAAGTAACAGTTTTTAATCTGTATGTCTTTAGGGCCTCCGATGGCTTCCACCTCCAGTAAATTAGTTGGAAATTTTGATGTTCTTCGTTTACCCAAATTTGTCTGAACATTTTCTCAATGTCTGCTGATATTACAAATTTGTGTTTTCTGAAACGCATCAGAATATCAAATAAATCATCTTGTAGCCTTGGCCCCGTATGTAATAAATTATTTAATGATATATTTGTAGTAGTTTTTGCAGATACATCAAAAACTACTCTCAATTTTGTAGAAGTGCTATCTGGCTTCAGTACATAATGATGAGGTAAATAACATTTGAACTGAAGTTGGTTTGGAGCGGCTAGAGCCTCCATTTGATTTAATTTTATATACTCCTTCATAAATTCATGATACTGTGACTTTACTTCATAGTTTTTCTCCAATTTCTTTTCCATAGCTAAGAACCTTCTTTTAGTAGTAATCTCTGAATTTCCTAATTGTTCAATGTCTCCTTTAAAGGGGAGGTTTACTCCGAACTTCCCATCCACTTTTCTGGTTGTGGTTTTTGTAAAAATAGTTTGACAGTCTTCCTCCTCCTTTGAAAATTTTTTGTCTTTTTCCATATCTTCCTCAATTTCCCAAAACTGTTTTATTTAGTTTTCTATTGTGGGCTCGGAAAAAGAGGCCAAACTGCAAATGTATGGGGCTCTATTAATCATTGCAGCTCCTGTAATAACCCAACCCAATTTGGTTTTGTGGGCTATTAAATTATTTTCATTCAATGAAATTTTTTCTCCTTCAAAGAGATCCCCATAGGTTAATTCGTAACCTATTAATATGTCCACTTCCTTAGGAACATTAAAATTTGGATCAGCTAATTCCATGTTATTTGGAATCTTTTTAATAATGGCTTCTTCTGCCGGCATTTTGGACATTAATTCCTGCGCTATTAGTACGTCTAGATTTGTTTCGAAATTGCTCATATGCATTCTGGACTTAATTTTTATATTTACCCGTTCTTCAATTTTTGAACGTGTTTTGCCAACACCTTCTATCGCTGCCGATTTAATTGCTTCGCCCTTAAGTCTTAATTTCTTTAGGAACGATTTTGACATCAAATTTACTTGAGAGCCGCTATCAAGAAGCGCTCTGCCTTTGATCCATTTGCCTTTGGCATCTTGGATATAAACAACCGCTGTAGCTAACAAAATGCATTTTTCTGAATTTTCGCATCCTTGCTTAATGGTACTTTTTGTCACTGCACCTTTTTCATTACTAACTTTGTGTAAGAATGTGCTATGACCTTCATTACATATACGACAATTATACCCATTGCAATTTTTACTCGAATGTCCATTTTTTAAACATTTCGAGCATAAGTTATTTTTTCTAACCTTTTCCCATTTTTCTTTAATGGTAAGGTCTTTAAATTTTGTGCATTGAAAAAGGAAATGTCGATTATTACATCCCATGATGCATTCGATTTCCTTTTTGTTTGCCAATTCTTTAATATGGTCATCCCATTTGGATGACCCATCCTTTTTTGATGATTTTTGTACTGCTTGCAGTGCATAAAACTCATGATTTAAAAATTTCACCAATGAGTCAACAATGGGTATTTCTCGTGAGTTCTGAAGTGAAGTTTCATACTTCAATCTTAAATCATTACTCATTTTTCGTACTAAAATGAAACTTAAAAGGCCTTGCAGTATACTTTCAGAACTCAATTTTGTTGCTTTTAGAGCTTGCAAATTTTCCTCAATCACTTCTTTCAATCGTTTTACACTTTCTAGATTTTCAGTCGTATAGGGTGCCCCCATTATGTTCGAAAAATGAATGGCAGTTTGCGCTCTCAAGTTGGTATATTTATTATCCAAGAGGTTCCAAGCAATTGGATAGTTTTCTGCATTTGCTGGTAGGTTCGCGATCGTCATTGCCGCTTCCCCTCTTAGCTTTGATTTCAAGCAAATCATTTTCTGTGTATCCGAGATACTGGCTGAACCTATTAATTGGGAAAACAATTCTCTAAACGTGTTCCACTGAATATAGTCTCCAGAGAATACCGGAATATCTATTTTGGGCAGTGTGTAGGGCAGATTTTCATTCTGCGTTTTTTTATCTTCAGGAGCGAAGTCCAAAGCCTCATCGAGTTTAAAACTTACGTTGAGAAATAAATCTTCTAAACAATTCTCGTCACATTCTCCTAAATAATTGCGATACATCATTTTAGCTTCTTTGGCACTTTCCAGAAGGAAGACTTTTGGAATCTTATTTCCCAAAAATTTGTCAATAGTCTTGCTAAGATCTTCTAAAACGAACTTTAATTGCCGTTCTGATTTTGAAATCATGGGAGCTGTAGCGATTGAACCTAAGGTGTGACTAGATGTAGGTGGCTGAGGTGCTGGTCGTGAGGCTATCACTCCCGCTGCTTGCAAACTATCTTTTAGTGCTTTAACTTCCATTTCCATGGTCAAAATTAGAGTTGAGGTATTATTGAAAAATCCCCTAATTTGCTCTGCATGGTTATCTTTAAAATAAGGGTTTCTCTTTAGGGTTGAAGAGGCCTCTTTGAGGATACACTCGTTCTCCTCAAATTGCCTAGACAGATCGGTTACTACACCCCTCCAACGTTGGATCTGTCCCTCTTCAATATTTTGCCCCCTAAAATTTTTTATTTCCTCATACAGAGCAGAGATTCTGCTTGCAATGGTTTGATTTTCGTTAAGCGCAGAATCCATTGCTTTTAAATTTTTTTTTATTAAGGATTTAATACACACAAAAAACTATGTAGATAAAAGACTAAGAGTATATATGTATGAATATATTAATACTTACCACTACTCTTATACTGCCAATTTTAATTTGAAACAAAAAAAATTTCACTTTTCAAAAAAACTCACTTAGGGTCACCAACTGTTTACGCGGGGGTTTGGTAG
>NW_023466548.1:0-7418 GCF_013731165.1 Rhagoletis pomonella
AAGGTAGTTTAGAGAAAGTTGAATCGATGATATTTGATACCTTCGCCTTTATCATATACCGCCTTTATATACCGTTCGGGTTCGCTCGCTTCTTTTTTTGTATTCAATACTCTCTATCTGCAATTTTCACAAAAACAACTTTGTGATGTTAGAACTCATCTGGGACTTACCTGTCATCACTAATGTTAATTCTGACTTTGCAATTTAATTTAAATGCTTCTGCCAAGTGTTATACATGGTCAGCATTAATATCACCGATGACAGTTAAGTCTTAGGCGAAATTTTGTATCAGAATCTCATTTTTGTGAAAAGTGCAGATAGAGGGTATTGAATATCGTCGATGGTTTTGCCAAACCGCCCATCGACCAATTGCGAAACCGCCTATCTTACGGCACTCAAATTTTATAGGAGAGCGAAAAACGGTTTTTTCTTTGAAGGCATTGCATTAATATGGCGGTATTTTCTCTGGCTGTTATTTTACAAATCTGTTGTTTTAATAGCGATTTGACGATTTTTATGCATAAATCTCGATGCCTGGAGTTACCAAATCTAATATTTGCCACAATGGCGGTTTAAAACATCGACGATATATGCCCTCGATATGAATGTATATATGCTCAGAATGAAGAGATACATACATAAGTCCATTAAGCCGTATGTGTCTGCCCCTCCGTCCGTGTACACGATAACTCGACAAAAATTTATATATGTAAACGAAATTTGGTAATAGGTTGCCCTTTAACCAAGATAGCTTGGAATTTTGGCATAAAATAGGACAACTATGATATTTGTGGAAAATGGGCGTGCTCACACCCATTTATGATAAAATTTATAAAACTCGATACGGGTATTGTTTTTGGTTTAAAAAATTTTTGAAATCAGATAATAACCATGCCACTCTACTATACGGGTATTTTTATAAAAAGATAATACTAATATACGCGTAGCCAAAGCCAAATCGCTTAAAGATAAGACATATATTTCAAGTAGTGAAATTACATTGCACTCTCACTTGTGAGAAAATGTGTATAGTTAGTTGCGTAACTGATTTATAAATCTGACGAAAAATTGTTTCAAAACATGTACATATGTACACAACCGGAACAAAGTATCGGCACAGCAAATTTTTCACAATATATGCAACAATTATCATTCTAATATTTTTCCGCTAATTTCGTATAAAAATATGGTTCATTCTACAAGAAAAAACATAAAAATATAATTCCTAAACTTTGTGCAAAACTCGCAAAAACTCAGCAAATTTTCATCAAAGTATGAGTATGCAGTTTAGCAGCAAATTAAATTCTTAGTCAAAAATCGCGTTAATTTTTGCGAATTTTTTTTTTTGTTGAAGGTGTTTTGCATTTTTTCCATATAAAGTATTTTGGAAAAAAATTTTCGTATGGAAGAGACTGCGTGAAAAAAATTGCCAAAAATCAACGGTAATTCCTAGCTAAACTTGCACTTTAAAATAAAAAAATTGATTGGGCTACAAATCTGCATACTCAAAAAAATTCTACAAAATCTGATTAAAAAGTTTAAAATTTTCATGAAAATTTGCTGAATTTTCGCGAGTTTTGCACAAAGTTTAGGAATTTTATTTTTATGTTTTTTTTTTTGTTGTAGAATGAACCATTTTTTTATACGAAGTTAACGGAAAAATATTAGAATGAAAAATGCTGCATATATTGTGAAAAATTTTCTGCGCCAATACTTTGTTCCGGCAGTGTACATACATTCACCTCATTCTAAAAAGGTGTTCGCATGAGGCGATTTTGCGTTCAACTTTTGCTTTCAACTCACGCAGGGTTGCACGAAAAAAAATTTGCATAGCTAAATGAATGGTCGCCTCAAATAACGTTCTTAGCGACAAAGTTAAAACTTTTCAGTAACAAAAAAAAATCGTTTGAGGTCGCCATATGCAATGTTTTCTATATTTTTTTTATACCCGAGCGCACTTGTGCACAAGGGTATATTAATTTTGTTCACATAACGGTTGTTTGTAACAGCCAAAGCGAATCGAGATAGATATAGACAAATGTATACATAAATGATCAGGATGAAAAAAGAAATCGATTCAGCCATGTCTGTCTGTCCGTCCGTCTGTCCGTCTGTCCGTCTGTCCGTCTGTCCGTGTACACGATAACTCGAGCAAAAATTGAGATATCTCAACGAAATTTGGTATGTAGGTTTCCCTTAATCCAAGGTAGGTTGGTATTGAAAATGGGCGAAATCGGACTTTAACCACGCCCACTTCCCATATAACGGTAATTTCCAGAAATACGAAAACTGTGATATTTTAGTAACTACTGAAGATAATTCACTCAAAATTGATATTAACAATAATTTTTAGACGAAAAATAAGAATATTATAAATTTTTGGAATATGGGCGTAGCCACGCCCACTTATGGTTACATGTGTATATCTTGGTAACCGCTACACCAATTTCTTCCAAACTTGGCACAGTTGTTGGCCTTCGCACAACATACCAAATGGCTGAAAATTTTAAAAATCGCTCAATAACCACGCCTACTTCCCATATAACGGTAATTTTCAGAAATACGAAAACTGCGATATTTTAGTAACTACTGGAGATTATTCACTCAAAATTGATATTTATAATAAGTTTTAGACGAAAAATAAGAATATTATAAATTTTTGGAAAATGGGCGTAGCCACGCCCACTTATGGTTACATGTGTATATCTTGGTAACCGCTGCACCAATTTCTTCCAAACTTGGCACAGTTGTTGGCCTTGGTACAGCATAAAAAATCGCCGAAAATTTTTAAAATCGCTCAGTAACCACGCCCACATCCCATATAACGGTAATTTAGAGAAATACATAATCTTCGATAAATCAGTAAATATTGAAGCTAATTTATTCAAAATTGATGCTTGCAACAATTCTTTACCAAGAAATACGTTTATGGTAAAATTTTGGAAAATGGGCGTGGCACCGCCCACTTATGATCACATATAATTATATCGGTAACCGTTCTACCAATTTGTACCAAACTCGGTATTTTTATTGTGCTTGCTACATAAAAGCAAAACGTTGAAAATTATTGAAATCGGACTAAAATTACGGCCGTTTTTTATATAACGGTAAATTTCAGAAATGCTTGAAACTTCAATAATTCGAAATTTAAGGACGCTAATTTACTCAAAATTGATACACCCCGGCTTACCAACTAGCGGTAGCTTTCGGAAAGGTGAAAAAACATCTATTTAATACTTGCGCCGGGTATTTAATGTTCGGCTCCGCCCGAACTTAGACTTTCTTACTTGTTTACATTTATTTCAGTTAGGGCCTGGCAAGAACTGAAATATAGTTTAAAAAATAAATAAAATTCGTCCTGGATATGCAAAGAGTCAATTGGAACTTTTTTTTAGTGGAATAACGTTGTATGTATTATATAAAATGGATGATACAACGTTATTTCATTACAAGCAGCATCGTTTCTGATGGCCGATACAACGTTCTTTCATAAAGTAAAAAGCGGTATATTTACTTCATATACTTTGATATATTTATTAAACAAAAAACAATCATGCATTATCCATTTACAAAAAATAAGTGTAAATAAAAAGCCACATTCAAGCTCTTGAAAATAAAAGTCAGTCTCATTTTAATAAACAAAAATATGTTTGCATACAAGGAGCAAGCGTTATTATTGACAAATTTCAATGTAAAATTGTGCATATTCGCTTGGCAAAAGTAGTGCCATTGATAATAGGTGTTTTTTCTTTTCTGGACTTAGACTTAGGGGTCCATCTCGGAGCATAATCAATTGGCATAAGGATTCCGGCCCTTTGCGAGTTTTTGACTTCTGGTGCAAATTGAAAAGGCACCAAGATTCTAAAGTGGAATGAGTTTTCCTTAATTTTAAAACTTGGACATGATCGTGGGAAAACTGTAACCATCTAGCTTCTGTAATCTTACAGTTCGAATTTTTCTTGAAAGTTTCCGTAAGTGAGTTAAAACTTTTAAAATCCTCTCGACACATTCTGTGAACTAAAAATGGATTTGATGGTCTTGATGATTTAATTAAATTTACGACGTCATCAGGGATATAAAGTTGCGAGTTTTTTCTCGATAAGCGCGAAATCACGATGACATGGTAAGAAGCTGTACCCAGAGGTTAAGAACTTTTGATTCACTTCAGAAAAGTAGTTGAGTTTGATAAGAAATTGGCAAAGAGCGACCATGGTCCAATTGTTATTTTGCCCTACACATCGATCAGACCAAATTGTCAGTTTTTTTTTCCATTCCTTTTGGAATTAAATCATGATTGGTTAATATATATTTAAGAATGCATGAGGCGATTTCTGAGGTACCTGTTTTTGCAATGCATTCGTGCCATGTAAACATATTTGCCGTATTCTTTCCTAGATCGTGTATAGCGAAATTGTAATTGGAGTATTGGCGTTGATAATAAACGTCTGAATGAGTTAGGTTTGGCGTTGAAATTACTTGTTGTAAGTCGACACATATTACTATGATATTAGCATTATTTTTTGCCAAATTGGTATCATCTCTAAGACACGAATATGCTTTTTCTGCTTTTAGATGGTGAAGTTCCTCTTCCTTTTCTATTCGTTTTAGCTTTTCTGGCTCAGTAGAAGATGCCATTTGAATCAAATATTTGTCACAGGTCTTACATGTATCGGACCTCGGAGCTCCAAAACGCAAATTGAATTCGGAGTTAAAGATATTTCTGTATGAATTATAACTTAGCGAACTGCCTGAGTATTTTTTTTTTTGATATAATTTAAACATTTTAGCAATAGTTAAGTTTGGGTTAAGGCATTTTTTTTGTTGAACTACGACGATAATGACTTTCTTGGCATGGAAGGCTGTTTATATGCTCAATAACGCATTTTTTTTCTTCGTCTACTATTTTATGTGGTCGATTGTCGTGCTTTCCTCGCTGATCAACAATATTTTCCCCATCCTTTAATTTTCTAATTAAAATTTGAAGTCGACGCGGCGTTACCTGGAATACGTGACAAAGCATTTTTTGATATACCCTTTGTTTCTTTCCATTCGTATGAGACAAAAAATATTGTACAGCTTCCTTCTGCTACTCGGTTCGACTAGCGAAATCAAAGATTTCAATAGTGCTGATTGTTCGTCGTATGTCTTTTTATAAAACTCCGTAAAAAAGTTTTTAATTTCGTCTCGTTTGAAACTTTTGCAATACCAATTACAAGCACAATTGCAGTTCTATGAATATAATAATAGTATGAATAAGATGAGTTAATATTTGTGCACATACAACGTTATTCTAAATTATCATTTTAGGAACATTTTTCTTCGAAACGAATTTTCCTTTTGTAGAAATGTAGGCTTCTCCGCTATTTCTAAGCTTTTTATTTTTAATACTTTTCTAATTTTCGTATTTTACTTTCCTCTTTTTACCTTTATTGAGCTTACGCAACATATTTAATTCTTCCGCACTTGCCATTATACCGATCACTTACATCGTTTTTCCAGTGACTGCGTACTTTAAAGTGTATTTGAAGCGCGACAAGGAAAATGTAAACAAGTTGCACCAGTGTGACGTCATGCAAACAACGATTCTGTCAAATTCGTTAAGAGAGGAATAGCGGTCCGAGATCGGCGCAACCTTTGTATTCTCTCAATCGTGACTATAGCTCACAGAATTCTTCGCAGTAGAAATGAGTATAGGGCTTCGGAGCGCTTACGTGATCGTACTCAAAGGTATCAAGCTCGTACGGATAGTGAGCGAAGGGATAATGAGCGTGTTAGGGAAACAGATCGTCAACAGGTTATTAGACGAGAAGCTAGGGAAGAAAGATCTGACTTGAGACGTGATGTCCAAAGTCGAGTTCGCCTCCATCGAGTTGACGTATTGAACAGGCAAATCGAAAATGAACGTCAGGCGGAGCGAATTAGATCAAATAGAGAATATAGTCCTGGTTTTCCAGCTCGAAATCAAGACAGCGTTACTGACTTTAGATCTACCTATTTCGAAAATATTAAAAAAGGATCCATAATAGTTTGTATTTGCTGTGGGGGTCTATGGTTTCCCCATCAGGTATGGTCATTAAATTTCAATGCAGCTTCTCAAAGTATCCACCCGAATGTTGAACCCGCCTTTTATTTATCGGAAAAATTTCCCTCGGAGGATTATAGTTTTTGTATAAAGGCTTCCTCATTTATGTTTAGCTAATGGGTTAGATTTTCCTGAAATCCCCGATTGTCTGAAAAATCTAACACCAATAGAAGAACGCCTGATTATGCCTAGATTACTGTTTATGACGATTCGTCCATTGATGGTCAGAGTTCATTAAAAGGTGCTGTCGTTAATATCCCTATTTCTGTGAACGACATTGTAACAAATCTTCCTCGATCATTTGATCAGACGCATGCCATTCAAACTCATTTGAGAAGGCGTATGGAATATAATCATGACTATATGACTGATACCATACAACCTGCAAAGATTATGGAGGCTTTGCGGTTTCTAGTAAATACCATATACCATGAGCACAATATTATTAATGAAAATAGGATTTCAAGTTTCAATAGCCAGGAAGAAGTTCCATTTACTGCATCAATTGAAGATGCATCATTAGTCGAAAATATAAATGAAGGGCAAGTGATTTCGCCTAACAGTGCTTCATATTAACCGTTTGGTTATAGCTCCCGGCGAGGGCCAAAGGCCTCTTGATGTAGTACAGGACAACGATTCAGAAGAACTTTCATTTGCTACAATTTATGATGGGCAAAAGCATACTTGTACAGAGACTTATAATAAAATTGTTCGATCTGAAATCCGTCGGTATTATAGAAGAGCATGTCCCATACCAAAGATATTTTACAACTACAAAAAGCTCGAATTGCTGCAAATTAAGAACAGCACTTCCATTTGCCTTTGAAAGTTAGTCGGTTCTAATCGAGTAACAGCTCAAAATCTATTAAATGAAATGTTTGTCCAAAACATGATTCAACAGGATGATGGCTACAAAGTTCTCAAATGTGTGAGGTCTTCTCCCGCCCACTGGGAGACGGAAAAGAAAAAGGCTATTGCTATGATTCGGCAGTTTGGCCTCCCCACCAGTGTTGCCAGGTAACCGGCATGAGAAAACGTCCCTCTTGGTCTGAAAAAACGTCATTTCCTACCCAAAAACATCTTTTTCAAATATATGCACACAGAATTGTTCTTATTAAACTTTTATTGTATACAAAGGTAAATACATATTGTTACGATTATCCTCGAAACCTTGAGGGATTACCCAAATATACTCGGGCTCGTATCGCTGGATTGTTAAATAAATGCTAACGATGACCGAATTGTAGTACAATTAACTTTATTGTACAACAAACAATTTACAATACTTGCTAATACAGTAAAAACACTTTACAATACTTGTTAAAGCAATAACAAC
>NW_023466549.1:0-7418 GCF_013731165.1 Rhagoletis pomonella
AGGAAAACCTTTATATTGTGCAAAAGACCCGTGTGTGCAGAACATTCTAGTTACTAATACGCCGCAACGCAATATCTAGATGTGGTTAAAAAGTTAGAAATTTCCAATTTATTCATATTTTTTTATTTTACAAGTCTTGTCTTACTATAATATTATTATAGTCTTGTATTATTTTAAAAATTTTATTCGGAATTATATTTTTGTATTATTTTAAGAGTTTTATTCGGAATAAAGATTACTTTTCAATTGTATAAACATACATATTTGCATGCGATCTCATATACATACCCGGGTATGCAGCGTCAACAGAGGTAAGAGTCGAAAAATAGCCAGGTCTCTGCCCCAGGTGGTCCAATCCCACTCAGATTCTGGAAGATTACGTAAAACACTTTTTTTGGGGATACCATGAAATTTCAAGTCAATCCGATGTCCAGTTTCCAAGATAAAACAGTTTTAAAACGCAAAACATACCCGGGTATGTTGCTGTTGACATAAATGTTAAGCTGATTCCACATAAAACTTTTCGCTTGACAGATAAGATGAATTGCATGAAAATGCACAAAGCATGCCACATAGATCGTTGAAGCTGCAGCGCGAAGCAAAAAGATAGCCAACCCATCTTTCTGCGCGCTTTGACAATCAGCCGGTTTAATATTTATTTTGTTTCGTCCAAATTCGAGTTTTCACGTAGACACATAAAACTTATTATATTGCTGATATTTTTAAAGAAAAACATATAACATCCACAGCAATTTTGACGAGTAAAAAATCAGTAAAAAATGGGTTTCTTGGCGTTCATTGTGGCTTACCTTTGGCGCCTGGCGCTTTGCTGGCAAAGTTATAAATGCCACGCAAAGCTACAAAGTTGTACCTGGCATCAGCTTTAGAAATGGGTAACACATAGGACTTATCACTGTTAAGACAAAGATAATTTTTTAACGCCCAAGGATATAGAGGACAGATCACAGTTAAGCCTATAGCACAAGGAGACTGATTGGTCATGAGGTCCTGACAAGTAGTAGTGAATATCGTCTGCATATGCATGCATTTCCACAGACTTTGATGTGCTAAAAATGTCATTTATTTATTAAATTGGAAAGTAGCGGTCCCAGAATTACGTCTTGGGGAACACCAGTACACAGAGGTTTTAGACTAGAAAATTCGGTACCGGCCCTTACACGCTAGGTCCTACCTTCCAGGTAGCTGCTCATCAGTCGTACAGCAGACTCCCCGAAGCCAAAATTATTACTTAATTCAATGCAAAGTAGTCTATGGTTCATCAAGTCGAAGGCTTTACAGAAGTCCAGCGAGCATAACAAAGTTAATTGGTTATTGTCTTAAGAAATTCGTATATCGTCCAGGATCTTAATAATTGCAGTGGAACAGCTTTGCTTAAACCGAGACTGGAACAGGAGAGTAAATTAAATTTGTTATATATGCAAGTTAATTTGCTCTGTCATAAGCTTCTCGAAGACTTTAGACAGACAAGGAAAACCACTTATAGGACGGAAATTACAAGCACTAATCGCAGACTTATTTTTAGCAACCGGAATAATGGTGGGGATCTTCCACGCATTGGGGAAAGAAGAGATTGTAACACAGTGATTACTAACATAACTCAGAGTTGGCAACATTTGTGGCATAATTAGCTTTAGAAATATGTACAGCAATATTCAGATTAAATTTTTTTAATTTGGTATCGATATTGGGAATATCGAATCTTTTTATCCCGATAATAATTTGTACCCGATATTTTTACAGTGATCCTTTAAATGAGTACTATATCGATACTTTCGGTTCAATATCGTGTCCCTACTTGTTAATCGATTAGTCGAGTAGCAAAAGTTGATTACAAAAATAGTCGAGTTCACTTAATCGACTAACCGTTTCTTTTCGACTTTTTCAACTAACCGGGACGTTACACATTCAATTTCCCCCTTTCAATTTTCTATACACTCACTCTTTTTCACTAATACACTCATATTTATTACTTGAATGGGCAGCTTGCTTTCAATTTTTCCCTTTCAATTGAGTTTAAATTTTGCTTTCAATTTTGTGAAAATAAAAAAATAATAAGCTTCTGCATGCTAAAATGTTAATCTATAATGGAATTAAAAATGGAATGTCTTCAGAAGCTAGTTAGTTACATTGGCGCGTATTCATAGTCCAGCAACAAAGTCGAAACTAACAAAGTTGCAACTTAAATTTAAGTACCAACCTAAAATTTACCTCTATTCATAGTCGCATTTTAGACTTCTACTAAGTAGTTTCGACTTAATTTACGATATAGCAACACGAGTGTGAAAATGTATCGATTTTTCTTTACGATATTTTGGAAAAATTACATTTTTATTAAATAGTGTCAAGTTTGATCATCCGTTTATGTAATTTTTATTTTCATTGCATGATTATGCAAAATAATAAGGTATCATGTTCTTGTTAATTGTGTGAAATAGCCAAAACAACCGCAGTGATGTGAAGTCGATGTTTATCGAAAGCATGCTATGAAACATACAAATAGTAGATATCTAAATGTTATGCACAAATTTACTTTGAAAGAACTAGCGTGAAACTGACTTAAGTTTTGAGAATTTATCAAAATTATTCCAATTATAAAATTGTGATTTAGCTTTATTCGAATTGTAATACGCGTTTAATTTCATCTTCCGATTAAAATGGATCGATCTTTGTAAATTTTAATTGGAGATTATTCAATATTATAAAAATCACCCTTTACCAACTTAATTTTTACATATTTCGTCTGTTTTCCCTTAATTTGATAAAATACTTCATCCTAGTTACGACTTAGTTGCAGCTGCAGCCGAAACTAAATTTTAAGTTGGTACTTAGCCAGAAAAGTCGAAACTAAGGCGACTATGAATAGCTTTAGTTGTGACTTAGAATAGTTTCGACTTAGTTGAGTACTAAATATTACTATGAATATGCGCCATTGTTTTCTTGAAGACGACATGTTGATACTGAAATCGCTTCTCAAATTTAATGCAGCCTATCTAGTGACTTTCAGTTTTGATGATTTTTGATAAGCAATATGTGTGAGGAAATTGAAAGGCAAAACTGATTGTGTGTCGTCAGCGTAACAGCTTACAAACAACCAGTCGACTATCCGTTCATTTTCGATTTTTCGACTAGTTGTTTTCTTTGAGTAAAATTTTTTTTTATATTTTTTTGAATATTTGTGCTTATCGACAAAACCCAACCGCGCTAATAAATATAATTTTATGGTGAAAAAACCGTCACTATTCGAATTATTTCGGTTAGTCGATTTTCAGAACACTCGATAGTGAGCGGTTATTTGAAAGTGAACGGTTAGTCGAATGCGAGCGGTAAATCGAATAATAGCTATTCGATTATCAACTCACAAAAAGTTGCTAATCGACTAACCGAATAGCAGCATAGTCGATTTTTAACAACAGCTGAATAACTAAATCAACGCTGGGATTCAATAATTCAGTCTCATCTTAAGTCACTAAATTCGAGACTAGCAATTAGTGACCACTTTTGTGACTTGAGATGATTTGGGTATTCAGTAGGAGAGTCATAAAAAGTTCACGAAAAATGTGTGGTGAAAACAAACACAGACAGTCAACTGATAGCTTTTATGTATGCCTGATGCTCACAACGCTCAAAGAGTCGCAATGGCAATGGCATTTGGCTGCCTGTCGAGAGATCCGGGTTCGAGTCCCCCTCGGGTGCAGAAAATTGTTTATTTTGTTTTTTTTTTGTTTGGTTAGTTTTATTTGCTTTTGCATAATCTTTAGATTTTAGTGTTTTAAAGTCAAAAAATAATTTTTTTTTCAATGAAGTTTTATAATAGTAAAGCATTTGGTTTTATTTCTTAATGAAAGTGTTGTTGAACAAACATTTCTTCGCTTAATTTTCGCGTTTTTTTTAAATAAAACAGAAAGCAATTATCTTTTCTTCCATACTTTTATTTTTGTGGCCAGCTGAGAGCCAGCTGACGAATTAGTGACTTTTTTTTTTGGTCTAGAGACGTGCGACAGCTTACTGAATACCAAATTGCATTAGTGACTGTAGACTGCTTACTGAATCCCAGGGCAAGGCTACCCAAAATTTGTATATTGAAGTGCAAATCGCAATGCATCTACAAATGCTTGTAGAAACTACATCTACAAGTATAGAATATTTCGCTGATAGCTACAAGTGTGTAAAGAAGTATTGTGTTACCAAAATTAAAGAACGTGTAGTTACAAGCTAATAACTTGTCGACTTGTTACGATTGTAAACATTCTGTTACAGGCCTCAAACATGGTTTTTCAGAGGTAGGAAGAGAGTTGTCGGCACTGACCGAAAAATTTAAGCATTATAAAAATGTGCTTAAATCCTTTAAATGCTTAGATACCTTGCAGGTGACAGGTAATAAGATCAACGGAAATAAGGTCAATTGACTTTATTTCCCACCCTGGTGCGAAATAAAGTCAATTGACATTATTACCTTTTTAAAAACGAAATAAAATCAATTGACATTATTTCTCTTTAAAACATTAAATTTGCTTAGCTTCGCTAACCCCGCGCGAACGGCGCCCGCGTACCCCCGCGAACGGCGCGCACACCACGTCACGCTACGCCGCGGCCCCCCCGGCACCCCCTTCCCCGTCTCCCGACGTGCTGTAACGCAGGTAGATTTATTTTTTGTATACGTTGAAATAAAATGTTTATATATTTTAAACATCGAGGGCTTATATTCAATAATACCCCCTATCTGCACACTTTTCACAAAGATGAGATTCTGATATAAAAATCCACCTAAGCTTTAACTGTCATCAGTGATATTAATGCTACCTTATATAACGACAGGTAATAAGTCCCAGATGGTTTCTAAAATCACAAATTAGTTTTTGTGCAAATTGCAGATAGAGGGTATTAATGAATTCAAGCCCTCGATATTTCACATTTTTATATTTGTAAGTTATTGGAAGCAGGGATGCCAACTAGGCTCAAACCGTGCCATTTGTTCCTATTTTACTTCAAATGGCACTTAATTTTTCAATTTGGCACTAAATGCCAAAATGGCACTGTTGTAAAAAAAAATAACATTTCAATACATTTTTGTGAAATCCTTTGCGTGCACTTCTTTTTCTCAACTAAAATTTTCTAATTTATAAAGGCTGTTCAACTGGTTTATCTTATTTTGTCATTGCACTTTTGTTTTGAAAATGTGGCTTTATTTTATTGCTAAATGTGAATGACTAAAAGGAATTACACCTTTTTTGGCACTTTTATTTTTCTATTTGGCACATTTTGGCACTTTCTTTATACTCAATATGGCACCTCATAACTAAGGAGAGTTGGCAACCCTGATTGGAAGATTTCTGCTGTGTTTTGAGGCAACAACTTGTCTGCAGTAAAAAAGCATATAATTTGTGTTTCAAAAGTGTGTGAAAACCAATCAATTAACTTATATGATCTCGGTTCCGATATTAAATAATCAATAATTGTTTATACCCGCATTTGGCACATTGGCTCGTTGAATGTGCCATCTAACAAATAGTGTCGTCGTTCTCCTTAGCTGCTTTTAAATGACTGCTGGCGGAGACATAAATACAGTGTAAGAAAATTCTTTTTCTGTAATTGTTTCCTTATAGAAAGGTTGGGTTCTTTTCCACCTTAGACATTCCGAATTCGTTCAAAATATGCTAATTTAAAACACAGAATTCTTTCAGTGCTCCACCGGGGTTTTCGGACATGTACTGTTACTTCAATTTAATAGTGTTCGCTTTATTTTTGTAGAAACGAAAAATGTTTTGCAAGTTATGGATCATTTCTCCACTCTTTCTTCAAATATTTCTCGTATTCCAGCTGTGCGCAGGCGTTTAGTTTTTGGCATAGTGTTTTTACATATTCGTAATTTAAATTCTTTTTTTTAATAGAATCAATTGGAGGTAGTTCATCATTGTGTGTGGATTAATATCACAACACTGAGGATTTGGCAAAAGCCTTTTTCATCTATTAAAAAACAACACTTACGGGGCAATGTTTATTGTAAGAACAACATTTTTTTCTATGAATCGACATACTTTAAGCATTGTTGACGCTATTTCCATTTGAATGAGGAAATAGCGTCAATGACTTTATTTCCAAATTTTTGTTGACTTTATTTCGCTTTTGAAAAGGTAATAATGTCAATTGACTTTATTTCGCACCAGGGTGGGAAATAAAGTCAATTGACCTTATTTCCATTGACCTTATTACCTGTCACCACCTTGCAATCTGTTAAGGATATTCGTGTGTCAAAACGTAAGCATCTTCATAGTCCGCCTAATGAAAGGATAATCGTTCTACGTCAGAACAATCTTCCGACTGACTTAATTAACCTTTCTTCCCCATGTCCACCGACATCGGAATCATCATCCCCAAAAAAAAGTGTAACGAGGTCTGCTTCTACTTCTAATAATAAAGAGCCTGAAGTATCTTCCCCTTTCCCGGTTGAAGTTCTGGCATCGTCATCTAATCTTCCAACGCTTTCTTTACCCTCAATTAGTAACTCGGTTAATCAATCAATTCCTCCGGTAATCGAGTCGTAATACTAGGGTTGTGGCTCCACCAAAGAAGTCTATATTTTTATCTCTCGATACTTCCGAAGACGATATAAAGGTATACTACTGTCAACTTAGGTATCAGAAAATTTAATTTTAAATATGAAAGAAATATTTCTTAATTTAAAATTTACGTAAATTTAGAAAATTTTGATGTGCTGCTTAGTAGTTCTTTTTGGCCCTCCGTCTGAATATAGAAGCAAAAAACTGATTACTAAATAAGCTTTAAGTATTTATTATCAAAACGTAAGAGGCTTAAATACTAAATTAACGAACTTAATAGCCTTGCGTGCGATTATAATATAATTTCTTTAACTGAAAGTTGGCTCAAACCATACATATTCAGAGATTCTTTCAAATGATTATCATTTCTACAGAAAGGATCGGGAGCACAGAATCGGCGGTGGCCTACTCTTTGTCGTAGACTCTGCAATACGTTCCGAAGAAGTTAGTCTTCCACACATTGAATCTGCAGAATTCAAATGCATTAGTGTACAGGTTGTAAGGGAGTTTACTTATTTAGCTCTATGCTATATTCCTCCCCGATCTGATTACACTGGTCTACAAGGGTTTTGCGAATAAGACGGGACCTGGTGTTTCCGAACGGATTTTTCGTGCTGAACACGAATCTGGGGTCCAAAACTTCCCATCACGTCACGTTTTCGAGAAAAAAGGGGTTGAAACCCCTAAAAACAGCGTTTTTGGCCATTTTTGAAAAATTGTAGAGCTGAACCCTGACGTGCTACAAACTTTGTATATGTCAGAAATTAAAGGCTAAATCGTGCCCTTTCGAATGAGCCCTATGCCGAATTAATCGCATGCACCCTTAGATCAGGGGGTGTA
>NW_023466550.1:0-7417 GCF_013731165.1 Rhagoletis pomonella
ACGTATATAGTTCCTTGCAAAATTGTTCCTATAGTAAATATTACATAGAAAAAATGGAGAAAGTTATTTTCAGCCAGCAAGCCATTGGGAGTGAGATTGAGGGTTTACATAACGCGTTAGTAAACATCAACTCGACTCCTGTGACTAGGGGACAGGTCGATGATTGGACACTGCGAGTAACTCACCTGTCCCGAATGCTGGAAGACAACGATCGGCAACTTGGGGAACCGTCGGCAACGATGTCGCGGAACCCATACTATACCGAAAGGTATGCCCCTAAGGTTAGGGAACTCATAAAAAAATGCATGGAGATGTTAAAATCCATGCCAATAAAAAGCGTTCAAAGCGAAGACGAGTTCTTCAAAGACGATCAGAACAAAAATTCTGTACTAAAAATAAAGTTTGAATTCGCAATAAGCGATTGGGAAGAAAACTTTGAAGCACTTCTTGCTGGAACAGGGAATCCAGAAGAAGTAAATAAGTGTTCAAATCTGGCGAAAGATTTGTTTTTGCAATATCTTGAAGTTCATTCGGAGGATGAACTAACATACAAGTTTAGGCAGTTGAGGAAAGAATTAAACTCACTACCGAAAAGTAACACTCCTGAAAAAAAAGGGGAAGAGAAAATAAGAGTAAGAACTTTTAATCTCCCTCAAATTGAAATTCCAAGCTTCTATGGGGATTATACGAAATGGAATATGTTCAAAGAACTATTTCATGAATTAGTGGATGCCGAAAACATATCTACAGTGCAAAAAATGTGCATATTAAAATCTAAATTGAAAGGATATGCGGCAACAATAATAGAAAATCTTCCAGCTTCAGAAGAAAATTATTCAGTAGCATGGAAATTGCTAAAAGAAAGTTTTGATAATAAAAGGGCCATCACTAATATTTACTTTAAAAATTTGGTAGATGCACCATTTACAAATTCAGCTGCTAATAGTGTAAAAAAATTAAAGGAAGTTATCGAAGAAAGCGTGCAAGCGTTAAAAGCAACTAAATTGTCAGTAGAAGAAATCCTCCAAGCATTACTTAATTTTTTGCTTGTAAGAAAGCTAGATGACTCGCTGAGAATGAAATATGAATCCTCTTTAAAAGATTCTAGAGAATTGCCGAGACTAGATTCATTATTACAATTTCTCGGAAAAGAGTTCTTTGCATTAGAAGCAAAAGAAAATGCATTCGGAATGAAGAAAATCGAGAAAAATATTAAAAAAAGTAATGCTACAGTGGAAACAAAATGTGCAATGGATTGCGGAATGCCGCACTATTTAAATCAGTGTACAAAATTTCAAAATTTATCCATAAAAGAAAGGTGGATGATCATAAGAAATAAAAATTTGTGTAAAAAATGTCTGAATGGTGGACATGCATTCAAAAATTGTAACTTCAGAAACTGCCGCTTTTGCAATTTAGAGCATCATTGGATGCTCCACAGAGACACAAACGCGGTTGCTAGTACAGTGAACAGTGAAAATTTAAATAAAAATAAATATGTGCTTTTATCCACAGCCATAATTAAAATAAAGAATTCCGAAGGAAAATTCATAAACGCAAGGGCATTGGTAGACAATGGATCCCAAGTGAATTTAATCACAAAGCAATTAAAAAATAAACTAAAATTAAAAAGTGAAAATAGAAAAACCACTATAGAAGGTATTGGGCAAAATATTTCCAACATACAGGAGCGAGTGGTTATAGAAATTAAATCAAAAGTAACAGAATACCAAACACATATTGAAGCACTCGTGGTAGAAAAAATTATTTCACAGCTGCCATCTACTAAAATAGAAAGTGGAGAACTACCTAATAGAATAAAATTGGCTGACCCGAAATTTGATACTCCAAGCAAAATTGACGCATTACTTGGAGCAGAAATTTATCATTGTTTACTAAAACGTGGCCAAATAAAAATAAAAAATCAAGAGTACAGTTTCCAAAACAGTGCATTAGGATGGTTGGCTGGAGGAAAAGCAGATATAAAATTATCTCCCAGTCATTGTGGAGTGCTAACTTATAACAGTGAAAATTTGGATAACCAGTTAAGGAAGTTTTGGGAACTTGAAGAAATAGATACTCAGAAAAAATATTTAACAAAGGACGAAAAAAATTGTGAAAGTCATTTTAATGAAAATACAAAGCATTCAAAAGATAATAAATTTTGCGTGGCGCTTCCATTTAAGAATGATCCAAATAAATTAGGAAATTCTGAAATCATTGCTAAGCAACGATTTTTTGCATTAGAAAGAAAATTAGACAAAAATATTTTATTGAAAAATCAATATAAAGAATTTATGGATGAATATATTAATTTAGGTCATATGGCATTAGCAAACGATGTCGACCAGTTGAAGCAAAAATATTTTCTACCTCATCATTGCGTATTGAGGCCAGAGAGTAGTTCAACTAAGTTACGTGTTGTTTTTGATGCGTCATGCAAAACCACTAGTAACAATTCTCTTAATGACTTACTATATACGGGTCCAAGACTACAAGAAGACGTATTCAATATATTGCTCCGATTTAGAAAACACAAATATGTAATATCTGCAGACATTGAAAAAATGTTTCGACAAATTTGGATAACAAAAGAAGATCGTAAATACCAATTAATATTTTGGAGAAATTCCAAAGAGCAGCCGTTGAAAATATATGCTCTAAAAACCGTGACATATGGTACATCAGCAGCTCCATACTTGGCTACAAAATGCTTAGAAGTCATTGCAGATAGAGAGAAAACCAACTATCCAAAAGTTTCAAAAATTATAAAAGAAGATTTTTACATGGATGATTTAATGACGGGTAGCAATGACATTGAAGAATTAAAACTTTTCCAAAATCAAATAATCAAGATTTTGCAAAATTATGGTTTTCCGTTACGGAAATGGTGTTCAAATTCCAAAGACCTACTTGAAGGGATACCAGAAGAAAATCAGGGAGGTAAACTAGATTTTGATCAAGAGGAGCAATGTAAAGTGAAAACACTAGGTTTAACTTGGAGCCCTATAACCGACACCTTAGTTATAAAATGTCAAGGAATAAAAGACGTAAAACCTACCAAAAGAAATCTTCTTTCTGAAATTTCAAAATTATTTGACCCATTAGGCTTAATAAACCCAATTATTGTTTCTGCAAAAATATTGTTGCAACAATTATGGAAATTAAAAATAGACTGGGATCAAACTTTACCAGCAGAAATCATTAAAACTTGGAATGATATAAGAACTGATTTTAATTCACTGAATAATATAAAAATACCGAGATATTTGATGAGTAAAAAAGCAGAGACAATGGAAATTCATGGATTCTGTGATGCCTCAATGAAAGCTTATGGCGCGGTAGTATACGTAAGGTCAATCAGTAATGAAGGAAAGGTGACATCACGCTTAGCAGCAGGTAAATCGCGAGTTGCACCAATCAAGGTAGTTACATTACCGAGATTAGAATTATGTGCAGCAGTTTTACTTACTGATCTAGTAAAACAAGTTCTAATAAGCTTGAAACACAATTTTAATAAAATTCTTTATTACACAGACTCAACCATCGTACTGAGCTGGCTAAATTTGGACCCAGCTACTCTTAAAATCTTCGTAGCCAACAGAGTAAGCCACATTCAATCCTACAGCAACATCGAGGATTGGAATCACGTAAGATCGGAAGAGAATCCTGCCGACATGCTATCCAGAGGAATGTCGGGTGAGGAGTTAATTGATAATAAATTTTGGTTTTCTGGTCCGCATTTTTTAGAACAAAAGAAAATTGAAATTGAAAACTTTAAGGTAGACAAAAATGATGGTATTCCAGAATTAAAAAGTATAAAAAAAGTGGGGGTACTAATAAACAAAGATTCCCTGTGGGACAAAATAAATCATAAAAGTGATTTCAATTACCTTCAGAATGTAATTGCTCAGATTTACAAATTTACTCAACTCTGCAAGAAAACAGAGTTGCTTTCCTGGGGAGAATATAGAAAAATAGCCTTGAATGTAATTATTAAAAATGTCCAAGGTAAACATTTTAAGGAGGAAATAAAAAGTTTACAAAAGGGTAAAGTAGTAACCTCAAATTCAAAATTATCCACACTGTCTCCTTTCCTAGATAATGACGGATTAATAAGAGTAGGAGGTAGAATAGAAAACAGCAAGCTGTCCTTTGAAGCAAAGCATCCGATTCTACTTCCGTATGGAGACAAATATGTAGAACTGATGATAAAAGGCCTTCACATTAAACATTTACATGTAGGACCTCAGGGATTACTAGCAATTATAAGGCAAAAATACTGGCCATTGCGTGGTAAACAATTGACCACAAAAATAGTAAGGCTGTGCTACAGATGTTTTAAGGTTGAACCAAGGGCACTACACCAATTGATGGGAAATTTACCAGAAGACAGGGTAATTAAAACTAGGCCATTTTTAAATGTAGGAATTGACTTCCTAGGCCCAATACATATTCACCATAAAATTAGAGGGAAAAGGGTCGACAAATCTTATATATGTGTATTTGTTTGTTTTGCAACAAAAGCAGTACATTTGGAAGTCGCATCGGACCTTAGCTCTGCAGCATTTTTAGGTGCCTTGAAGCGTTTTGTAGCCAGGCGAAGTTGCCCTATAAAAATATATTCTGATAACGGCACCAATTTCATTGGAGCAGCAAATAGTCTAAACGAAATTTACAAAATGTTTAAAAATAAAACTCATACCGAGGAATTAGAAAGGTTTTGTGGAGAAAGGCAGATTAAATGGATAAATATACCAGCTAAATCGCCACACATGGGCGGATTATGGGAAGCCGCGGTGAAAAGCGTGAAAAAGCACTTCTTTAGAGTAACCGAAGGCACAATGACATTCGAAGAGTTAAATACCCTGATGGCACAAATCGAGGCAATACTGAATTCAAGACCTTTAATTCCTTGCTCTAATGACCCAAATGACCTGAACATTATAACTCCTGGACATTTCATAATAGGAGAACCGATGGTAACAATTGTTGACAACTGTGACAACAAATGTTATCAAGGGCTGAGGGACCACTGGAAGGCAGTGGAAAATAATAGTCTAGAATTTTGGAAAATATGGTCTAATGAATACCTAAACGAGTTACAAAGAAGGTATAAATGGAAAAACCCCGCGGAAAATATTATAACTGACACTCTTGTACTTCTGAAAGAAGACAATGTCCCTCCAATGAATTGGAGGAGGGGAAGAGTAGAGAAAGTAATTCTCGGAAAGGACGGAAGGTGTAGAATGGTAGAAGTACGGACCAGTAATGGCGTGTCGACGAGAGCGATACACAATATTTGTCCGTTTCCTACAGAAGAAAAAGATGTAGCAGAAAAAAAATATACTTTAAAGAAAGATTACACAAAAAATCAAAATAGGAAGCCAAACAAAATAAAAAATAAAAATTGTTTATTGACTATACTCACATTCTTGTTAATTTTGCCCAGTATTAACTCAGAAAATGTACTAATAGAGAGATTTAGAGATAAGTCAGGTATTTTATTCGAGCCAAGGGGAACAATCGGGTTGACGAAGACAGCCTGGAACGTAATAGTATATGTCAACCTGGAGGATTATCGGCAGTACAAACACACCGTTGACGCGGCTATGGAGGAGTTGGAAAAAATAAAGAATTCCACAACTGACGACTTCTATCACTCAGAACCCATCCGGGAATTAGAGGTTAAATACACAAGGATACAGAGGAAACATCAGATAATAATCCTAAATAAATCAGTGAAGAGGCAGAGACTGCAAAGATCAGCACCGTTGTCCTTTATTGGAAGCATGATGCACGCTTTATATGGGGTATTAGATGAAGATCACGCTGAGGAGCTATCGCAGAAAATCGAAAAAAGCTACCAAAATGAAAAATATTTAGCTGAGCTTTACCTAAATCAGTCATCGATTCAAGACAGGACCGTGGATGTAATGAAACAAGAAAACGAAGTGAGTTGGAAAAATTTTAAATTCCTTAACAATTCCATTCACACGTTTAAAAACGCAATAAACAAGAACATAGATCAAGAAACAACTATGAGCGTGATAACTACTGCATTAATTGCTATCTCGTCCTTTGAAGAGCTGCAGCAAGATATTATTGGAATGATTTGGAGTTCCAAAGGAAATTTTCTTGAAAATGTATTACCGCTACATAAATTTCAAGAGCAGATAACGTTGATTAAAACTCAATTAAATCAACATTTGATGCTTCCAGAAACGGACCCAATTGAGCTGGCGAAAATAGCAAGAACAAGCACTAGAACGACAGAAAAAACGCTAATATTCAACATTAGAATTCCGCTATTGAACAAAGAAAGCCTGCAACTGTATTCAGTATTGACATACCCAGTAAGCCATTCTGAATATTTCGTGAATATTCTAACTGCGTTTAAGTACATTATTATCGACGATAGAAAATCGATGTACTATGGGTTAGCAGATAGTAGTTTCGATCATTGCGAGAAAATGGCGAAACTGATATTATGTCCGCAAATACATCCTATGTACAATACAGGAAAGGATGCCGAGTGTGAAGTACAGCTATTCACAAACCAAAGAGAAGTTGCTAAAACCTGCATACTGAATGTTCTGCCACGAAAAGATTATTGGAGTCAAATGCATTCCGAAAACACATGGTTGTTTTCAATAGCTAATGAAGTTTCAGCTGAAGTTACGTGCCATGGCCAGAGATCAAATGTTAATATAAATGGCCAAGGGATTTTACGTTTGAAACCAAATTGCTTCTTGAGGACTGCGAACATAAATATATGGGCATACGAAACGTACACATCAAATGCAACCTATTTCATACCAAACGTTAATTTATCTCAACAACTACCAGGTTTTGAGAAACTGCAAATAAGAGGAGAAATGGAGTCCTTTAAAATAGAAAATATCCCAAGATCGCGAGGAGTAATGGGATTCCCAGTCGACTTTGAATTCCATCACTTGATGCACTACACTTCGAGCACCCTATCTTGGATCGTAATTGCCGTCGTTATTGTAGCTGCTATAATCATCGCCAAAAAGCTGTGGCGAATATCATCAACGCGTATACCCAACATGATTGTTCTCCCGCGCATAACTTAGATATTTTTTAGTTTAACGTAAGTAAATGAATATGTATTAAAAACTCCTACTTTCCGCTTTAGTTGTACGAGATTAAAACATATACATACATATGAACTTCTTTCAACCACAAAATACATTTGTTTACCTTTTAAAATTTTGTTTTGCATCGATCCTTTTTCGAGACATCTTAAGTTAACTTATCAGATAAGCAATGCGTTTTGGTTTGTTACTAATTAAATAATTTTCTGAAATTCATTGTTGAAAGACTGAAGCCTTTCAACGCGGGCAGTATGTTGAATCTTGTATTTATTCATCTACATATATACAAAACGATGTGC
>NW_023466551.1:0-7417 GCF_013731165.1 Rhagoletis pomonella
TCCGATATATTTTTAAAAACACCAAATGTGTGTTTAAACAATTAATTGGCGATCCTGCCAGGAGAACGTGAAGTAACAGCCCGAAAGGAAGTACGGCTAGTAACGTTCCAGGAGGACTTGATATATGTAAACCTTGTGCGAAAGGGTATATCATAGTCCATTAAATAAAAAAACAAGTATCCCGCAAAAAAAAGGGAGAAAAGTTAAATAAAACAAATTTAAAAAAGTATCCCGTGAAAAAGGGAGAAAAACCCAAAAAAAACAAAATTAAATTTAAAAAAGTATCCCGTGAAAAAGGGAGAAAAACCCAAAAAGACAAAATTAAATAAAAAAAAGTATCCCGTTAAAAAGGGAGAAAAAACCCAAAAAAAACAAAATTAAATAAAAAAACAAGTATCCCGTAAAAAAGGGAGAAAAGTGAAATAAATCAAATTAAAAAAATAAAAAATAAATATCCCATAGATAAGGGGGAAAAACTAACTGTTTAGTAACTGGTGTGTAAAGTGAAAAAGCAAAAAACCCAAGAACATTTAAAAAGACTGTGCGCTGAGAAATATAGTAAAAACAAAAAAAAGGACACTAAAATTTTATTAAAAAAAAACCGAAAGAGGCATTGTGCGCTAAGTCAACGCGTCGCCACCGTGGGACACCAGAGAACGTTAAATACAGAAAAGCAGCAATTGGCGTTCCATCGGAATTTTAAGACAACAGCACCAGGAGAAGGAGAGGGATCAGCACCATTTATATATGTAAGAATAGTTTATTTTATATATTTTATTACTATTATCAAGTATCAAAGAGATATACAAAATATTAAGCAAATTTAAAAATCAAATGGGAAATTATCCCACAAAAATTAAATTTGAAAGGCTCTATTATTGTGAGTATTGTTTAGGCAGTAGTCATAATACTAATAAATGCCCATATTTGAAAAAATATAAATAAGCTTTTAAAATATTAAACTGGAAGAATTAGTCATTAAATTTTCCAAAATGTCGGTTAATAATTTTTCTGCAGAGGATATAGCTAGATTAATAGCTACACAAACAACCAATTTAAGGACTGAGATAGCGCAGTTGACAAATCAAATTAGGAATTTGACCAATGCTACACAAGTGACCGAATACCACACTCAGACTATTAATGACGCAATAACATGTACTGAAAGTTTATATATCATCAAATCCTTGCCGGAATTCTCTGGTAAATCATATGTTAGTTGGAGAGAAGCTGCAAAGAATTCGATGAGTTTATATATAGAAGGAAGTAGGAAGTATTTCGGAGCACTGACCATTCTTCGAAATAAGATAGTGGGTAATGCAAATGATATTCTTACCAATCACGGCACCGTGTTAAACTTAGAGGCAATATTTGCTAGATTAGATTTTGCCTACGCCGATAGACGACCAATTCACGTAATTGATCAAGAAATGAGCATATTAAGACAAGGGTCGAAATCCTTAATAGATTATTATAACGAGGTTAATCAGAAATTAACATTACTGATTAACAAAACTATAATGACACACGGCACGAACTCGGAAATAACAAAGCAATTGAATATTAAGAATCGTGAAACTGCTTTAAGAACTTTCATAACGGGTTTAAACCCGCCATTAAATCAAATTCTATTTACATTATCTCCCACCGATTTGCCAAACGCACTTGCAAAGGCACAGGAGCTGCACTCAAATCAAATGCGTTCAGAATTCGCATTAAATTTTTCAAGGACATACGCAACGGAAAATAAAGGTTTTCATAATAATTTGCGAGGTCCTAGAAATAATCACCAAAAAACAGGAAATCATTTCCAAAATAATTTAAGATATCCTCAAGCGGGAAATAATCTCAACACAAATTTCCCAAAACCAGAACCAATGGATACGTCATCCAATAATGTGCCATATGCACAACAAAAGCCACTTGTTTATAACCAAACACCTCAACCAAGAGTTTTCCCGAATCAGCAACAAAATGCTGCCGCACAAAAATAGCAGTTTAGTCAACCGATAAAAAGACACATGAATTTTAGTGGTCAACCGCAGTTGAAGGCACAGCGTATAAATAATTTAAATGAGAATCATTTTTTAGAGCAAACCTCCACCTGCCCTACATATTCCGAACGGACAGACAGCTTGGAAGAACAATGAGGATATTAATAGACACTGGTGCAACGAGCTGTTACATTAGAAAGGGAATATATAACAATGGTAGGGAATTAGCAATTAAGAAGAGGGTAAGAACCATTCATGGTTCGACCATCATAAACTTTTATCATAATGTACATCTGTTTGGATTTATGGAAAGATTTTATGAAGTAGATAATTTAGAAAGTGACTTCTTGATAGGAGTTAATTTTTTGAAGAAAATTAAAGCCAGAATCGATATGGTTAAGGCAGAGCTTGCTTATGGAGATAAATGTAGAGAAAAATTATATTTCTTAAACATGGAAGAAGATAATCCTAATAAAATACAGAAGTACCAAGTTAACGATAATGTGGTTAAAATTAAAAATAGCAACTTAAACCCCTCGGGACGAGAGAGTCCTGAGGCGCCCGCCGAAGTTTTTACCGGCAATACAAATAATGAAGCAAAAAAATGCAAGATTACATACAATTTAAACCCCTCGGGACGAGAGAGTCCTGAGGCGCCCGCCGACGATAATACCGGCAACAAAATAAATAAAGTTAAAACTGTGGGACAAAAAAGTCTTACAACGCCAGTCGATGAAATTACCGACAATGAAAATAAAATTAAAAATGTGGGACAAAAAGGTCTTACAACGCCAGCTGATGAATCATACCAGCACAGAATAAAAAATATAAAAAATTGTTTAGAGGAAGAAACCTCTAAAGCTCATTCCAATAATATATTGGAAATTAATAATTTGGAATTTGGTGATGGTAATAAAATTGAAGAGTTTGCCACCAAATATATAAACAGCAATAAGGAAACTGAAAATATCAACATTCCTTTGTTAAGAGATGATGTTATTAAAATAATAAAAGAAGCTCATAAAAATGTGAACATGGATTTACCTTTTAGAACAGATATTAAGGCGGAAATTAGAACTGAGGATGAAAAACCTATATGGTCGAAACAATATCCATATTCTATATCTGCTAATAGTTTTGTTAATAAGGAAGTTGAAAATTTGTTAGAAAAAGGCATAATAAGGCATAGTAAAAGTCCTTATAATTCACCTGTTTGGGTAGTTCCTAAAAAGGGAATGAACGAAGATGGGAGTCCTAAACTAAGGATGGTCATAGACTTTAAAAAATTAAATGATAAAACTATATCTGATAGGTACCCGATGCCCAATCCTGTGGTTATACTTTTTAATTTAGGGGAGGCAAAGTATTTTTCGTTAATAATGGAAAATATGAATATCTGCGGATGCCTTTTGGGTTGAAAAATGCTCCAAGCATATTTCAGAGAGCAATGAATAATATTTTACATCAATGTATTGGTAAATTCTGTCATGTTTATATTGATGATATTATAATATATTCGAAAACATTAAGAGAGCATATATACCATTTAAGGCATATAGTGGAAACACTTGAAAAAGTTCATATGAAAATATCAATTGAAAAATCAAGATTTATAGAAACGGAAGTCGAATTTTTAGGATATGTTGTATCCCATAAAGTTATAAAAACCGATCCAAAAAAGGTGGAAACAATAAAAAATTTTCCAAATCCCAAAACATTAAGGCAACTTAGGGGATTCTTGGGATTGACAGGATATTATAGGAAATTTATAGAGAATTATGCGACGATAGCTAAACTATTAACTAAACACCTAAAAGGAGAAAATGGTAAAATATCACAATATATGTCAAAGAAAACAAATATTAATCTTGACCAGGAAGGAATAGTCGTTTGCGAAACTTTAAAAGACGCGTTACGAGAACAAGTTGAATTAGTTCAACCAAATTTTGAAAAAAAATTAATCTTGACTACTGATGCTTCCAATGTGGCAGTAGGTGCAGTCCTATCCCAAGAGGGAAGGCCAATAACATTTATTTCAAAAAACATTGAGTTCAACTGAACAAAATTACGCGACAAACGAAAAGGAATTATTTGCTATCATCGGAACGGAATCAAATGATGATTTAAGTGATTCACTTACAAACACGCAACATTCAGCTGAAAGTAGTGATGATTATCAAATTAAACAAACAAAGAAGCCATTAAATCATTTCAAGCAACAGATATTAGTAGATAAAGGCGCAAGAATTACTACTCAGGAAAGAGTCTCATGTTTTGGAAACAATCGCTTTTTAATTGAATACGACAGGCCGGAAAATATTATTTCCGTTCTTTCCGAATACTTAAATCCTAAAATTGTCACAGGAATATATTGTACTCCAGAAGTGATTTATGAAATCAAATTAATACTAAAAAACGCTTATCCAACAACAAAATTTTTACACGCTAGTTATTTTCCTAATGATATTGTTAATAGAGAGGATCAAGCAATTATCATAGAGCAGACACATAATCGAGCCCATCGCAATTACAGAGAAAATCTAATACAAATTCGGGAACAATATTATTGGCCGCAGATGGTTAAGCAATTTAAGCAGTACGTTAAAAATTGCAATATTTGTAATAGCAATAAGTATGAAAGACATTCCAAACTAATTCCGATAGGCCAAGCACCAATACCTAATAATGAAGGAGAACAATTGCACATAGATATATTTTTTGCGCAGAATTTAAAATTTATTACTTGTATAGATGCGTATTCGAAATTTGCAATTATAAAACGTATAGAGGATAAGGTAGGTATGGACGAAAAAATTCTTGAGATTTTACAAACGTTTCCAAATGTCAAAAATATAATTCTAGATAATGAACCTAGTTTTTGTACGGCACAATTTAAATCATTGATGAATAGATTAGCACTACAAATGGGCAAATAGAGCGATTTCATTCTACAATAATTGAAATTGCTAGATGTTTAAAACAAGAACATAATCTGATAAGTGATATAGAATCAATAACTAGAGCAGTACAGCAATACAATAAATCAATACATTCAGTAACAGGGAAGCAGCCGTATAGTATTTTATTTAATAAGGAAAAACATGCCGATGTAAGAGCTAAATTACAAGATGCACAGGAAAGACTTATAAAATTTCATAATAAGAAAAGAGTAAATAAAAATTATCATCCAGGAGAAATAATATACGAAAAAATATTTGGAGAAAGAAATAAACTGAAGCCTAGATATAGGAAACAAATAGTTTGTGAGGATTTAGGAGACAAGGTTAAAATAAACAAGTAAGAAAGCCTAAGTTCGGGCAGAGCCGAACATTAAATACCCGGCGCACGTATTAAATATATGTTTTTCGCCTTACCGAAAGCTACGGCTATATGGTAAGCCGGGGCGTATCAATTTTGAGTAAATTAGAGTCCTTAGATTTCGAAATTTTGAAGTTTCAAGCAGTTCTGAAATTTACCGTTATATGAGAAGCGGCCGTTATTTTAGTCCGATTTCAATAATTTTCAACGCTTTGCTTTTATGTGGCAAGCACAATAACCACACCGAGTTTGGTACAAATTGGTAGAACGGTTACTGAGATACATATATGTGATCATAAGTGGGCGGTGCCACGCCCATTTTCCAAAAATTTATCACAAACGTATTTCTTGGTAAAGAATTGTTGCAAGCATCAATTTTGAATAAATTAGCTTCAATATTTACTGATTTATCGAAGATTTTGTATTTCTCTAAATTACCGTTGTATGGGATGTGGGCGTGGTTATCGTCCGATTTTAAAAATTTTAGGCGATTTTGTATGCTGTACGAAGGCCGACAACTGTGCCAAGTTTGGTAGAAATTGGTACAGCGGTTACCAAGATATACACATGTAACCATAAGTGGGCGTGGCTACGCCCATTTTCCACAAATGTATAATATTATTATTTTTTGTCAAAAAATTATTGTAAATACCAATTTTGAGTGATTTATCTTCAGTAGTTACTAAAATATCGCAGTTTTCGTATTTCTGGAAATTACCGTTATATGGGAAGTGGGCGTGGTTACAGTCCGATTTCGCCCATTTTCAATAGCAACCTACCTTGGATTAAGGGAAACCTACATACCAAATTTCGTTGAGATATCTCAATTTTTGCTCGAGTTATCGTGTACACGGACAGACGGACAGACGGACAGACGGACAGACGGACAGACGGACGGACAGACAGACATGGCTTAATCGATTTCTTTTTTTATCCTGATCATTTATGTATACATTTGTCTATATCTATCTCGATTCGTTTTGGCTGTTACAAACAACCGTTATGTGAACAAAATTAATATACCCTTGTGCACAAGTGCGCTCGGGTATAAAAATAGAAATAGAATAATACATAAAGAAAATATTAAGGTTTAATTTTTAGGGAAAATGATGTTTTTAATCATATATTTTGTATGGACATGGGGAATAAACGCTGATTTGATCGACTATACTAGGGAAAACTACGTACTAATTGAAGAAGGAAACGCAGCAATTTTTGAGGAATATGAATCGATTTTTCATTTAACAAATTTATCTGTTTTCCGGGATATAATAGAAAACTATAAGAAACCATACGACATAATATTAGAAGATGAAGATACAGTCGATTTTGAAATTGAACTAATGGAAACCCTTTTGGGACAACTGACAAAAAATTCAAATAGACACAGAAGAGGAATTAATGAAATAGGAACATTGTGGAAATGGATTGCAGGGACTCCTGACCATGACGACTTTTTAAAGATTACAAACAAAGTGAATGATTTGGTTGAAAATAATAATCGACAATTTACTACAAACTCCCAATTATTCAAAACAATAACGAACTTAACGCATATAGTAAATGACTTGCAAAACAGTATAAGTAAAACCTCAATAGAAAAACAGAGAAATAAATTTGTTATAAATGAATTGGAAAACTTATTACAAACAATAACAATTTCAAAAATTGGCATTTTAAATCCCATAATTTTAGATTTAGATGAAATTAATGATATAATTAATCATGAAGTCAAGAATGTTACAATATCTGATTTAATGGATGTATCAAAATTTAAAATAGTACAAATGAATGATGTTATAATTATATATATAAAATATCCAAAAATTATGGATATAGGTGTGTTGTTTAATGTAGAAGCTATCGCTCAAAAAGATGGAAAATTATTAATTGAAAATAACGTAATTAAATGCAAAAATGAATTTTACTCAGTGAACAATTGTAAGAAGGAATTAAATCAAGCTTTTTGTATGATAAATAAAAACCAAACTTGTTTAACTAATATCTTAAATAATGAAAGAGCAAATTGTACCAAAATTAAAGAAAAAAATGAACAACTAAAAATTATAAAAGATGGAGCTATATTAATAACAGGAAAACATAAC
>NW_023466552.1:0-7414 GCF_013731165.1 Rhagoletis pomonella
TTTTTTTGACTTATACGGACCTAACGTCCGTAACTGGCGCCCGAGCAGGGACTCGGAGCGTCGTGTGCAAGAAAAGTGGAAAAAAGCAAAAAAAGGATTCTTTAGTCCAAGTGTTAAAGAGCCTTGAGCCAAAAAGTGAAACCCCTAAATATAAAAAAAAATTTTTTTTTAAATAAGCAACAAAAAGCTTAAAGAAAAGAGGCCTTGAGCCAAAAAGTGTAGAAAGGAAAAAAAGGCAAAAAGGCCTAAGTGGAAAAAAAGGGCAAAAAAGCCTAAGAGGGAAATTCAAAGATCTAAGTGAACTACTAAATAATGAACCTTGTGTTCTTGTAAGTATAATCTAGACACGCAACATTTTTTGATTATTTACAGATGGAGGAACTCAGAACCAATGTGACCAACCTAACCGGGGCCGTCAATGCCCTGCTAGAGAAGATGAAGACGCTGGAAAGGCGCGTCATCGAAATTGATAGTGCCAGAAATACACCCAACACACCACCTCAATCCAACGAGGTGGAAGAAGTGGTGGCACAAGCCCCCGTAACCGAGGCGGACTTACGCGACATAAGTCGTCTGCCTGATTGTGTCAAGGAACTTCAGATTTTTGATGGAAGCCCGGTACACTACGTGTCCTGGGTACATTCCGTGGAAACAATCCTTTCGGATTTTGCTGTAGTGAAAGGGAAACCCCTTTACCGCGCCATATTGCAGCACATTCGTCAAAAAGTGCGTGGTGCGGCAGATTCTGCCTTGGTCTCTTACAATATCTTTGACAACAATTGGCCAAAGATAAAGGAGTGTCTCTCATTGCATTACGCGGATAAGCGTGATATCCGCACCCTAGAACATCAGCTGCATCAACTGCAGCAGAGAGGTTCTAGAATTGATGAGTTTTATGCTAAAGTAAACCATCAATTCTCATTGATAATTAATAAATTAAAGACCGAGTCCTACACGGACGAAACTGTAAGGGTTCTTGTGGACACTTACAGAAATAGAGCGCTTGACGTCTTCATTCGTGGGCTAAATGGGGAGCTTTCCAGAATGCTCCTTGTCCAACGCCCCAAGACTCTCCCTGAGGCCTATTCGGCTTGCTTGGAACTTCAGAACGTCAACTATCGAAATTTTTCACTACATTCCAACCAGAGTAACAACCGCGTAGTTGTCCCTATTAATAATATAAATGAAGCTAGACATTCTTTCGAAGCTAAACCACCGGCGGTCCCTCCACGACCCACCTGGCGTCAACAGGATCGCAAGCCACAGTATGGCAATAACCAACGTTTTTCAGGAAATAATCGCTCTCCATCAACTAATCCAGTTAAAACACCCCCCCGTCGAAAAAATGGAGGTCGACGGCTCTACCCAATCACGAACCGTGAATTATATGAATCGCCCTAATCCTTTTAAACGGGCGGCAAGTTCGGAGAACTTTCCAAGGAAACAGCAGAGGCTCTTCCATTCCACCACCGGCACTACCGATGACGATACTAAAACCGAAGATGAGGCAGGAAGTCAAGAAGAAGGGGATTTTCTTTCAGAGGGCCATCTAGCGTACCATACCTAGAGTACACGCTCCCTGACGGTCGCATCCTAGACTTCCTTATTGACACAGGTGCTAATAAGAATTTTATAAGTGAATCGGTTGCGACTGGAGGTGACCCTGTAGATGAGGTATTTAATGTGAATTCTGCCGGGGGGCAGGTACAGATTAACAAAAAAATAGGATTAAGATTTTTTAAAGATATAGGATTCCCTTCTAAAATAGTGTTCTTCGTCCTGCCAGGACTTAAATCCTTCGCCGGCATTATTGGCGATGATACGTTAAGGATGTTAGGAGCCATTGTTGACAGGAAAAACAATCACCTTAAAGTCAATGACTTTAACTTGCCCTTAAAGGCCAAAGTTTCTGACCAGGTTAATTATTCCATGGATAAAGATGTCTCTGACGACACTAGACAACAGGTAGACCAATTATTGGAAAAATATTCGGACCTTTTCCTTCCCCTTAACGGTAACGAACTTGTAGACACAAGTGTCCGAGCCGAAATACGGACAACCACTCCTGAACCTATCTATAGTAAGAGCTATCCTTACCCAGTATGCATGAGAGAAGAAGTAGATAGACAAATAAATGAGCTGCTTGATGAAGGGGTAATACGGCCATCCAAAAGTCCTTACAATTCCCCGATTTGGGTGGTGCCGAAAAAACCGAAACCAAATGGGGAGAAACAGTATCGCATGGTGGTCGACTATAAGCGACTGAACGCTGTTACGATAGCTGACACCTATCCCATCCCTGATATAAACGCAACGTTATGTAGCCTTGGCAAAGCCGACTTTTATACAACGATTGATTTGACCTCCGGATTCCACCAAATTCCAATGAAGGATTCTGACATCCCGAAGACTGCCTTCTCCACGATGAACGGCAAATATGAATTCCTTCGCTTGCCGTTCGGTCTGAAAAATGCGCCTGCCATATTCCAGAGAATGATAGACGATGTCCTGAAAAAGTACATCGGGAAAATATGTTACGTCTACATTGACGACATAATAGTATTCGGTAGGGACGCAAAAGAACACCTTGATAACGTGGAGAAAGTCTTCGCAACACTCCTAGAAGCGAATCTGAAGGTAAATCTAGAAAAGACGTGTTTCTTCGAAAAGGAAGTTGAATTCCTTGGCTACATAATTACTCCCGATGGAGTACGCGCTGACCCGAAAAAGGTGGAAGCTATAAAGCTTATTTCACCTCCTGAAAATTTGAAAGACTTGAAGAGTTTCTTGGGTATGACCTCATACTACAGGAAATTCATTAGGGACTATGCCAAGGTCGCAAAGCCATTGACCAATCTTACACGCGGCGAAAATGCTCAAGTAAAAGCTAACGCATCTAGGAAAGTAGCTATTGAATTAGACCGCAGTGCCCTAGAGGCCTTCCATGAGTTAAAACAACTATTGGTATCTGCGGATGTCCTGGCGTTTCCTGATTTCGCCAAACCATTTAACCTCACAACCGATGCCTCGAACTATGCCATTGGGGCAGTCCTCTCACAAGGAACGATTGGCGAGGACAAACCTATAGCCTACATTTCGCGATCATTGAACAAATGCGAAGAAAATTACGCCACCAACGAGAAGGAGCTCCTCGCTATAGTTTGGGCACTCGACAATCTGCGCTCCTATCTATATGGTGCCAAAAAGATTAGAATATACACCGACCATCAGCCATTAACGTTTTCCCTGAGTTGCAGGAACTACAATGCCAAGCTAAAACGATGGAAAGCAAGGATTGAGGAGTACAATTGCGAACTAATCTACAAACCAGGAAAATCGAACTTGGTTGCCGATGCTCTTTCTCGCCTCAAAACTGAAGTCAACGCGTTGACCGATTCAGTTGTTGCTCAGCCCCCATCCGTTTCAGATCAAGATCCCGCTACAAATGCTAATCCTAACATAGAGCCCGAAATTGACACTGCCACACAAGCTACAATGCATTCTGCTGATCAGGACAATTCTGAGCTTATACCACACGTGGAAGCTCCGATCAATGTATTTAGGAACCAAATCATTTTTAGGGAAGGGGATAGGCCTCGATGCCTTGAGGAACCACATCAAGGCTACCGAAGGTTTTATGTCTCATTACCGGAACACGATGCAGATGCATTGACCGCAATCCTCAAGGAAGTACTGAACCCAAATGTTATTAACGGTATAAAGATTCCCGAAAGATTTCTTGGGTTGTTACAAGATGTCTATGTCAACAACTTTCAAAGATATCGAGTAAGGATAACCCAGAGGATTGTGGAAGATGTTATGGCTGCAGACAGGGTTTTCGAAATAATTGAGAATGAACACAAAAGAGCGCATAGAAACCCTTGTGAAAATCGACTCCAAATACTGGAGGAATATTATTTTCCTGCAATGGCTAGGCAAATACGAGACTACGTGAGGCAGTGCGATACCTGCAAATTAAACAAGTACGACAGGCATCCCGCAAAACCGTTCCTTCAACCTACCCCAATACCAGGGTATCCTTGCGAAATCCTACACATCGACCTTTTCGAAATAGAAAAGCAAAAGTATCTTAGCGCGATCGATAAGTTCACAAAATTTGCTAAGCTATTTCCTATAAAAAACAAATCTTCGGTTCACCTGCGAAAGAAACTTACTGATCTCCTGCACTATTTCTCTGTACCGAAAATATTAGTCATGGACAACGAAAGGGGACTTTTAACGCCCCTTGTTTTAAATTATATCCGATCCCTTGGAATAGAAATTTACCAAACTCCCACACAAAGAAGTGAAAGTAATGGTCAGGTTGAGCGTTTGCATTCAACACTAATAGAGATATACCGCTGTATTTCGGGCGAGTTTAACAGATTGACTCCAAAGGAGCGCATTTCAATAGCAGTGGATAGGTATAATAATACCGTTCACTCTGTTATCAAGCGAAAACCGGCGGACGTATTCCTCAACCGGACCTCAAGAATAAATTATCAGGGGTTGGTAGATTTCAGGGAAAAAACCATGGAGGATATAAAAGCTTTATTGGAGAAGGAGCAGGAGGTCAGAAACGCGAGGTTGAACACCAAACGCACTACTCCGCGTTCTTTCGATACCGGAGATAAGGTGTTCATTTCAAATAAACAAATTAAGGCCAAACAAAAGCCATTATACAAAGAAGAAACGATTGCCGAGAATCGAAACGCAACAATACTTACGCAAACAGGGAAAAAATTCCACAAAGCAGATGTAAAAAACATCTAAAGATAACATTGGTCAGAAGGCAAATCTTATGCTTAGATTCTCGGGTCCCAGGGTTTGGGTGCAAATTGTTTGCAGCCGATGTAGTCAGATGTTGGTTCAATTCCAAATAACTCGATGGTTCGAATGATTACAATCGGTGTGGTTCAACTCCACCATGAGGTCTCTGCTTTAATTGACGTGAAGCCACTCGTGCCATGAGTAGGCCATTTGCAATTATTAACGCTTATGGCTAAAAGGGATCAACACGAGCCTTCCAATGTCAGCTGAGAAAAAACGCCTATATTCCGATGCAAAATTATGCGACTAAATTGTTGTACACAAACACCTAAAAGGTGCAAGAATTTAAAACAAAAATATGCAACTAAGTCGTACATAAACACCAAAAGGTGCAAAAATAAAAAAATATATGCAAAAAAGCGCTTAAAAGGAGCAAAAATAAAAAAAAGCATTACTAACAAAAAAAACAAATTACTAAATCACTAACTAACTAACATCTTATAAAGAAAAAAAAAAAAGGAAAAAAAAGGGGAAACATTCCTCGAAAAAAGATACTAACAAACTAAACTAAAAATAACTCACTAACTAGCAACAAAAACGGTTAATCAAAAAAAAAAAAAAAAAAAAAAATTTAATACTAACAAGTTAAACTATACTAACAAAACCCTATTAACTTACTAATGCTAACTAATAAACTAATAATAACTGAAAAAATTAATTGTCAGTAAATTCCACTTAACACCACTCCGAGTCCTCATACATCCCCGTCAAACCCGAAGCGACCCGAACTCCACTCACTAGTTATAGTACTAGCATTTAGGAAAGAGATTACAATTAAATTAGATACAAGTCATAATATCTGAAATGTTACATAAATTTTACATATTTAAATCTTCAGCTTCAGGATAAGATTCGAAAAACCGTAGGATAGCATTTAGATGACATGTAAATTTCCTAATTAAGTATTGTTCTTGAAATAAAATCCGATAAATAGCTTTAGTTCATGGAATATTAATTTTGAAATGTAAATTTTTCGCTAACTATGTATATTAGTTATAAGGATATTTGTACTTTGACTCCTAGATTCTGCCTCTGTGCGTCCGCACAAGCATACGTCCTATTCGATCTGCACTCGCCTGTGGTGGTAACTGTACGAGACGGGTATGGCTGGATAGTCAACGGATACTTCAAGATAATTCATGTGATCAACCTAGCCCGCTATGAAGAAATCGCAAGTCGTCTGGAAGCCGAAGTCACCAGGCTGAATGAAACCAATGATATCACGGATGTCCTTGCCTATCACTTAGAGAAGGTTCAAATCCAACTTAATGAGCTAAAAGGTCCAAAATACAAAAGAAATAAGCGTGCAATCAATTGGATAGGATCGGCTTGGAAATGGATTGCCGGTTCTCCCGACGCGTCCGATTGGGATGAGGTACTTCGATCCCAGGATTCGCTAGTACTAAACAACAACCAACAGTACAGGGTAAATAATGAAATATTTAAGAAAACTCATGAGCTATTGCAGGTGGTCAACGGCATGGTAACCGTCACAAACGGCATCCTGGGGCATAACCACGTTATGAAACTATCAGAAGAAATCCTGCACAAAGTAATGATCTTGAAGGATGATGTCAATGAGTTTGTTCAAGCCTGTCAAATGGCCAAGGCTGGAGTGATTAACAGCAACCTGCTAAACAAAGAGGAAATCAACGAATTGATCAGCGAAATCGAAGTCCTTCCATACGCTAACGTCATCGAAGCCGTCGAATACGGCGAACCATCAATCTACACGAATGGTACCTTGCTACTTTACGTTTTGTCCATGCCAAAAGTGGATCAAACGAGATTCAACAATCTTATCACTCGAGCTATTACAAAAAATGGTCATCGGCTGGATTTAAGGTACAGCCAAGTTCTAATCAACAAAAAGCAAACATATGGCGTCAAGGATAAGTGCATTCATCTGACAAGCGCAATGGTATGCAAGCAGGATGCATTGGACCTACTACGCGAAGAAGATTGCCTGCCGCGACTGCTCAAAGGTGGCGAGACCAGTTGCCGCTACGTAAGCTGCAACGACTCAACGATTGAGGTCATCAAAGAGGACACGATCTTATTGGACAACGTCAATGACACGGTATGGTCAGGTGAAACCCCCAACTATTTGAACGGCTCCTACATTCTTCAACTGGAAAACGAAACTATTCGAATTGATGATAAAACTTACTGGAGCATGAGCAGCTCAGGCGTTCAAATACTCCCACCTGTGCTATCTACTATAAAGAATAAAAGCCTCGCCGTCAATCTGAATCTTGTCCACGAGATGACTATTGGAAATGTTAAACTTCTGAGATACCTAAAGGACAGGACCAATTGGTTTACAGCTTCGGAAACTCTGGGCTTGTTTTTGCTATTAATTCTCATTTGGATAGTTTGGAGGAAGCTAACAAAAGGGACAGCACTTCCTAAAGTAAGATTGTCCATACTACAGACGGATCCTCAGGCACGAAGAAAGGAAGACACCTGTCCACGCTCGGATCTGCGGGACGCAGATCTTTAGAGGGGGAAGAGTTAACACTCCCCAGAGTTAACTTGCTGCGGCGCTCCCACTGTTGCCCACTACACGTGCCGCTAAGTCAGC
>NW_023466553.1:0-7413 GCF_013731165.1 Rhagoletis pomonella
ACTTATCGAGTCTATACTCATTAAGTCGCCAGGGTTTTTCATGGTCCATCTTCGCCAGGAACTATAATTAACCAGAGCAAAGCAAATACAGTCCACTGCAGCTAAACAAAGGCGCCATTCTTTGAATACCAGCGGTCAAGGGTCACTAGCGGTCTCCAGATTATTACATCTGCGTATACAACCGTCCGCCAGCATCAACTGGAGAATTGCCACAAACACCAGCGTGAAGTTACAATAAGTCGGGAACGTACCACATCAGTACACAACACCCAAATTAAGCACCAGCACCACATTAAAAAACATTCAGGAGTTTTGAAGGTATGTGGTTGACATTTCAAATTTCTTGCACATTCTCGTATACGTAATACGGCAAATATTTAAAATACCAAAAACCTGCGCATATCCAAAATTATCGCGAGTGATCTTGTGGAAATCATCAGTGCATTGATATCACTTTTTGTGTTCTGTCGCACTTAATTAGTAAATAACGTTGTGAACAAATATCTGCAGCAATACACAAGTGTGGGTTAGAGTAGATTTTTCTGTGCTTAACACCACCTCAGTTGTTAGTGTAACCTTAATTTATAGCGAGCACACTTTTTACAAGTTTTTTTTGTTTTTTTATTATATTTAGTTTCGTGTTTTCAAAATCACTTATTTCAAATTTGCAAAACATCGATTTTATTATTTTTCACATCGAGTTTGCTTTCAATATTTTCAAACAATCGTGTTGCAAGCATTTGTTAATTGGTCAAATCATCGGCACTAACAACAATTCACTGAGTTGAGGATACATAACCTCACTTGTGACTGCACTTGTTACACACATTTGGTTTCACATTGGGACACTTTTTAACTTCTGCAATTCTGCATCCACAAGATCACTTTGAACGATTAATCAACAAAAATAATATATGCGTAGCACAGTTGAATTATTTCACATTTATACACAAATATTTCGCTGAGAGTTGGGTGGCGAGTATCAGTTCCTGTAATCTTAGAAGATTTTCATTAGTGTGCGCGAGTATACATAAATACATATATTTACATACATATATTACGCTTGATAGTTAATAAATAATTTGATATCCGTGCGAAATTGCACCTAAATTGCGGTGTTAACTTATTTGATTGTGGTGGTTTATTCGCTTAAACCTTTGGGAAAGTTATAATTTTCGAAGTGCTCTCGTAACTTATTTTCATTAGGATCTTAAAAATGGAAACATTTATCCGATTAGCTGATGTTGTGCCTGAGTTTGAGGCCGACTACAATAGCATGACTGCAACGGAGCACACAAAATACACTCTTGCCATCCAGCAAGAGGAACTGAAAGCCATGTGGAGGAAAGCAAAGATAGCGTACGAAGAGTATTTGAGTTCAGGTGCGGTAGAAGCAAAATCAGCCTCAGTGAAGGCTAAGTATAAAAGTACCTATTCTACTTATCTGCGCTGCATGTCGAACATGGCAGAACTCCATGCGAAGCTCGTCAAAAGTGACAAAGATACCGAGGATATGTCGGCCAGAGAACACAACATCCATCTCCCACCGTGTGATACGGATGTGTTCAAAGGCGATTATCTCTCGTGGCCTACATTCCGTGACATGTTTACGGCCATTTATATCAATAATAAGCGCCTCACTCCTGTAGAAAAGTTGTTTCATTTGAACCAGAAAACTCAGGGGGAGGCCAAAGAGATAGTTAGCAAATGTGATGTTACAAACGAGGGCTTCAATACTGCATGGAAAAAACCTTTGTGATAGGTTCGAGAATAAACGCATTCTAGTGAATTCGCAGATAAAGATTCTTTTTAACCTAGAGTCAGTAGAAAGTGAGTGCGGTACTTCATTAAAAAAGTTACAGCGAAATATTAATAATTGTTTATCGGCTTTGCGATGTCATCAAATTGACGTATCCAATTGGGACGCCATCGTTACATATCTCTGCTCCACGAAATTGCCAGAGAGTACGTTGGCTCTTTGGGAACAAACAATTGAAAATAAAACCGAAATTGCCAAGTGGGAGGATATGGATAAATTCCTCTCTAATAGGTTTCAAACACTTGAAACAATATCAGATATTAAAGCTGTAAAACACCCTCGATTTTCAAAGCCCCAAAATAGCAAAAACAATGAAACTCAGAAAAGGCACGGGGCCTACCAAGCAAGCGTAGCCAAGATTCTGTGCAAATTTTGTAAAGGCAACAATCACAAACTGTCAAAATGCCAAAAATTTCTTAAAATAACAACGGCAGACAGAATCGCCTTCATTAAAAATAATCATGGTTGCTTGAATTGCTTATCTTCTGGACATACTGTGACTAGGTGTACATGCTCATTTAATTGCAGCGTCTGTCACCAAAGACACCACACGCTCCTTCACATTCAAGCATTTCAGCCAAAAGCAACTATGAACCAAAGGCATCAAACAAACGTATCCGATGGGTTAGAGAACATCGCGTCAACTTCTGCTCAAGCTCAGGCAAGACACGATGCTTCCAAAGCAAACAAAGGACCAACCCAAAATGTCCAATCCTGCTTTGCTAATACCAACATAGGAATTCTATTAGGGACCGCCCGAGTCAATATATATTTTAATAATACAAATTTTTCGGCCCGCGCTCTAATAGATTCCGGATCGGAGTGCTCTTTCATTACTGAAAGACTTAAGCGTAGGATTAATCTGCCCTCGAGGAGGATACAAGCTCAAGTATCTGGAATAAATAACACAGTCTCAGCTCAAGTAAAAGAGGCGTGTTTTATACAACTGCGGTCACCAATTGACCCACTGATCAATATAGATACCACCGTGTTAGTATTACCACAATTAACTGGAAATCTACCGACTTGCCAAATCGATGCTAGGACTAAGCAAGCGTTTCCAGAGTTAGTTTTAGCAGACAAGAGATTTTTTGTAAGTGAGCAAGTTGATCTTGTCCTCGGTGGAGATATTTACGCACAAATAATGCTAGGCGGTATAAGGAAAGACGTACTGGGAACTCTTCTTGCTCAGGAAACCGTCTTCGGCTGGATTCTCACCGGTCAAACTGACACAAGTACCCCAGCGAATAAGTGCGTATCATTTTTTAGCGAAATAAATTTAGACAAACGCTTAGCGTCCTTTTGGGAATTGGAAGATATCCCAAGAAATAAGACTTACAACAAAGATGAAACCTATTGCGAGGAACTTTATAAAAGCACTACTAAACGGAATAAAGCAGGCAAATATATTGTGTCACTGCCGTTCAAACAGGATTTTCCAACTAACGTACGATTAGGTCCGTCACTTAAGATCGCTTGCTCACAATTTTTTCGAAGTGAAACGCGTTTAGCAAAGGATCCACCTTTACAATCAGAATACAATAGGGTCTTGTCTGAATACGAGACATTGGGCCACATGACTCGGATTCCTGAACATATTCCTGGAGACGAATGTGAGAACTACTTCCTACCTCATCATGCTGTCAGGAAAGAGGAAAGCACTACCACCAAAGTGCGAGTAGTCTTTAACGCATCGTGTCCGACTGCAAACGGAGTCAGTCTCAACGACATCCTCCACCCAGGTCCAGTCCTGCAAAGTGACTTGACAATTTTAATATTACGGTGGAGACTATTTCAATATGTGTTTAACAGCGACATCGAAAAGATGTATCGCCAAATTTTATTAAACCCTGATCAAACCAAATATCAACGTATTGTTTTCAGAAAAAGCTCAAGCGAACCAATTAATTTATATGAACTGAACACGGTTACCTTCGGTGTTAATTGCGCACCTTACTTAGCAATTAGAACCCTACTTCAATTAGCTGACGATGTAGAGAGTCTATATCCTGTAGCTTCAGATATATTGAAAAAATGTATGTATGTCGACGATGTTTTAGCAGGAGGACATACCATCGAATCTACCATCAAAGCTAAAGACGAGGTATCAATGGTTTTACAATCTGCTGGATTCCCGCTACGAAAATGGACATCCAACTGCGAAAAAATACTGGAAGGATTACCCAAATCACACCTTTTAAACGAAGATTTTTTGGATTTTGAGGACACCAGTACCGTCAAGGCGTTGGGCATCAGATGGAATGCCCATTCTGATAAGTTTTATTTTACTGCCAAGCCATTGGAGACTGAGGTTCGCTTTACAAAAAGAGCAATACTTTCGGCTATTGCAAAATTATTTGACCCATTAGGATGGCTCGCGCCATTTGTAGTTACAGCAAAAATTATAATGCAAGACATTTGGTTGGAAGGAACAGGTTGGGACGAAATTGTCTCAACTGCATCGTCCGATCGTTGGCAAAACTTTGTAGAGAGCTACTGCCACATCGACAAAATTCGTATTCCTCGTTGGGTATACTTTTCTCCTACAGATAAAATAGAACTTCATGGCTTCTGCGATGCCTCAGAAAAGGCATACGCAGCCACTATTTTTCTTCGGGTTCAAAAAGCGGAAAAGGTATTTGTCAATCTTCTACTGGCTAAGTCCAGAGTGGCACCGGTCAAAACTATTTCGTTACCACGATTGGAGCTGTGCGGTGCTGTTCTGCTTGCAGAACTTGTTGAATCGATCGTTAGCAATCTCACTTTAGGCCAGTTTACCACACATCTGTGGACAGATTCGACTATTGTCCTAGCCTGGATTCGAAAACCTCCCTGCTCATGGTCAACATTTGTTGCCCATCGCGTAACAAAAATCATTGAGAAAGTTGGAAGCCAAAATTGGCTCCATGTGGATTCAGCATCAAATCCATCAGATTTAGCTAGCAGGGGTATTATTGCGCAAGAATTGGTAGCCTCTTCCTTGTGGTGGGAGGGTCCTTCTTGGTTGCAAGAAGAAAGAACACAATGGCCCACACAGGAAAAGGACTATAAGACACAGTTAGAACAAAAAAGGGTACAGGTTCATGCGACCACGGCAGTCGATATTAGTAATGATATTCTTGAAAGATTTTCCGATCTACCGAGAGCTTTGAGAGTCCTATCATACGTACTGAGATTCTCCCAAAGAACTCGCCGTAACACTAGAGCTTCATTTCAAGCGGAATCTTGTTCGATTTCAGCTGATGAAATCAAAGCAACGACTCAACGCTTAATAATTATCTGCCAGAAGCAGCATTATGGTCAGGAGTACTCATCACTGAGATCGGCAAAATTAATAAGTCCAAAAAGTGAAATCTTGTCCCTGAACCCATACATTGACAAGGAAAATATAATTAGGACAGGTGGTCGCCTTGGAAAATCTTTAGATCTCGCTTATAACGAGCGCCACCCAATTATCCTTCCATATAATAGCAACTTGTCTCGTCTTATAGTCCAGTTCGTTCACAAAGTATCACTGCATGGTGAGAATCAGCTTATGCTGCGCTTGATTAGAACGCAATATTGGATACCTCGAGTCCAGAATATGATCAAATCGACAATTCACAACTGTAAGATCTGTACGATCTACCGAAAACGGTCGCAAACGCAGCTTATGGGCATTCTTCCTAAAGAACGCACCACATTTTCACGCGCGTTTACTAACACAGGTGTCGACTTCACCGGACCTTTCGACATAAAGAACTACAACGGACGAGGTTGCAGGGTGTCTAAGGGGTACGTATGTCTGTTTGTGTGCTTTGCAACCAAGGCGATCCATTTGGAAGCCACCTCTGATTTAAGCACACAGTCATTCTTGGCAGCATTTGCAAGATTCGTGGGGAGGCGAGGGTGCCCAAAAAATGTCTACTCCGACAACGGTACCAACTTTTTCGGAGCTTCGCGATCGCTAAGATCAGAATTCAAAGCCTTTATGGCCGAAGCCCGCAATAACACCATAACAAAATACACCCATCAAATGCTTACATGGCATTTCATTCCCGCCGCAGCTCCCCACATGGGTGGATTGTGGGAGGCGGGAGTCAAAAGTTTTAAATGCCACTTCACAAAAATCGCTTCAAACTATAAATATACATTCGAAGAATTTACGACCCTTCTATGCAGAGTTGAGTCATGCCTCAACTCGCGACCCCTCAGTCCCTCTTCAAACCAACCCTCAAACTTAGAGCCACTTACTCCAGGTCACTTCTTAGTCGGCGGGCACCTTCTTGCTCCTCCTGAAATCGACGCTGATGAACACCGTGCGTCGATTGTGAATCGTTGGCAAAGACTGAAGGCTCTACACCATACGTTCTGCAAGAGGTGGAAAACAGAATACCTGTCGGAACTCCAAAAGCGCAATAAGTGGAAATACCCACAAGCCAACTTGAAAAATGGAGACCTCGTCGTTATTAAGGAGGACAACCTACCACCTAACGAGTGGAGATTAGGTAGAATCGTTAACCTACACCCAGGTTCAGATAACCGCGTACGAGTCGTGGAGGTCATGACCGAAAGAGGGCAAGTCACAAGGCCATTAGTAAAACTGGTCTTATTGCCGCCATATAGAGAACAGGATGAGGAACAACCCAGCAACTCTGTCTCATCATCTACGTCGTCGTAAAAACCATCGCGAATTCCCCTTCTCATATACCTATCAGTTCCACTACCAAACCCGCAACAAAAATATGCAGTCTGCTACACACTGCATTGGCCTACATAAATACTTATGTAATACATATAACATCATGTCTTACGAGCCATCGCCCCAACCGCAATTGTACGAATCGAGTCAGGCGGCCGACTTCATCTGGTGCGGGCGTTGATTGACTCTTGCGCCCCCAGCAGTACCATCGACAGGGACCTAGCACGGGAGCTTCAGCTCGAAGTCAGCAACGCCCGCGCGAAAACATGTTCCCTCGTGCTGCGAGGAAAGTACGGGGTCGCGGAACGAGTAATTACTCAGGCCAGGCTAGTTACGCGATACAGCCGACTCAGCCCTGCGGCTAACATCGACCCAACGATAGCGACGCCGTTTCAATTTATGCGTTTGGCGGATCCACAGTTCTATCGGGCCACCCCCACTCGACTAACACTTGGCGCTGATGTATACGCCCAGGTCATGGTATGTGGCACTCCGCCAACAACGATCGGCGGTTTACTGGCGCAAGCTTCCATGTTCGGGCTGATTATATCAGGAGCTCACCAAATGTGACAAAATAGTTAAAATTTTATATTTAGTATTCATGAATACATACCGAATTTAAATAAAAGTGCAATGAAATGATCAACCACACCTTTTTTTCCTATTAGCTTTTTCTTCCATTTTTCCCCGTAGCTAGAGATTGCAAGGAGGACCGGAGAACGTGCGGACTAGATCCCCGGGCAAGGACCAATCTGAGCGGGAATTCACAAAGTTAAAGAACATAATTTACAATGTAAATAAATGTAAATGTAAGGTGTGGTGGCTGAACCATCTTTGGAACGTTGCTTATAGCAAGGGGGCCGGTATGTTTAGGCCTCCACGCTAAATCAAGTACTTAAAGTAAATTATCGGG
>NW_023466554.1:0-7412 GCF_013731165.1 Rhagoletis pomonella
TTTAAAACTGAAAACGTTACATGAGTGAGAAGGAAGATATAGGTAGTGTAGGGAAGGGGAAAAAAGAAATAAAGCGACGCATGACGGGTACGAGTACCCTACATATGTATATATGTATGTTTGAAAGCACGTATGTATGTATACATATATATATATATATATAACTCATTGCGCATTTCAGCTCTGCCGCTACCAAGCAATATATATGTAAATGATGCAAGCGTGCTTCGCGTAACTACATCCATTCGTACATATCAAGGTTGTTGCGAATATTATTCCGAAATAAAAGTCTTTTCCGGATAATAAACAAACCGCTTATCCAAATTAAACAAGTTTGGTATCAAATGAAAGAGGACTTAAATAGCTTTAACACTGAAATGTCTAAGCGAGGAAAGCCACATATTGAAAAATATTTCAACAATAAATGTTAATTAATTACCATAGAACAAACCTTGTGTCAGGTATATGCGTTTCTTTAGTATTAAATTAAAAAAAAAATATATATATATAAATAGAGGTCGTTCGTTATTTCCGTTTAAAAGCTACTTCAGTCCTCTTTCATATGATACCGAATTTGTTTAATTTGGACAGGCCGTTTGTTTATTACCCGGAAAGTACTTTTATTTTGGGATAATATTCGCAACAACCCTGGTACATATGTTTGTATGGATATATTTATGATGAAGCAAACGGGCTTCGTTGATGTACTGATGGGCATATGTATGTACTTATGGACAGCAATGTTTTCATGTACATATGTACATATGTTGGAATGGTTGTATATATATTTGTACGTACGTACATATGTTTGTGTATGTACATATGTTTGTGTATGTACATATGTTTGTGTACATGTATATATGTACATATGTAGTACAAACGAAAACAAATCTAATAAGCTGCTCGTTGATATAAATGCGAACTGTACTGATTGTCAAAAATTATGTGTTTGTTGTACATTTGTTCATGTTTGTGATTGTGCGTGAAATTTTCTAGAGTAGTTTTGTGGTCTCGCTATCTCCTTTATGATGCAATAATACAAGGTGGTATCAGTTGTGACAGCTCGATTTGACACTGCCTTAGCTCAGTAGAGTAGTAGTAGATTTCATATTTTCTTCAAACAAAATTAGCTTTTTTATAGAATATAAATAAAATAAAATAAAATAACATATAATACCTTTTTGAGAAAACAAAATGTGTATACAGAGAAAAAAAAAAATAATTCAACTATATTATTAGGCAAAGAATTGTTAAAGAAGTAACACTGTTTCTGCTAAGGCAGTCAATATGGCGGAATTAGAGCGAGAAGTTGCCAACTGATAACACCTTGTATTATTGCATCATGTATCTCCTTGTATTAACTCGTCCTTCATTGGTATACTCTGATGAACATATGTGATAGGGCTTTCGCACGAGGAGATTTTTCAGGCAACTTTTGCGTTCAACTCACGCAGGGTTGCACGAAAAAAAATTTTATGGCTAAAAATATCGAAATATAAAAAAATATAAAAATATTCGCCATAAAAAGGCGTTTGCGTTGTTCAACTTTGCATTCTACTTTTGGTTGAACGGCCTTTCAACTAATCGCTTTCAACAAAGTTGGTCGCCAGCCAACATTTAGCCATTCAACGTTTTTTCCGTACAACCCTGCGTGAGTTGAACGCAAAAGTTGAACGCATAATCGCCTCGTGCGAACACCTTTTGAGGATGATAGCTAGGCCAACTTATATAAGGTAGTGTTACTGGAGCAGTTGAAATTTTCGCCCGATGTTTCTTAAAGAAAGCCATAAACGTAGCGACCGTTGGTTCAACTCGGTGTTGTCTTGCTCTAGATTGCACCGTTTGTAGGCCTGTTGAATGAATTTATATCTTGGTTGTATGAAAGATCAAAAAATTTGGATTTTCTGGCAAGTTGTACAACTTATCGCTACATTAATGGCCATGTTGTACAAACTCATTTAATTTGCGTTTATTTTGTACACTAAATAACCGAAAATGGATAACTCAGCCGAAATAGGTACGTGCTTTCGTTGAATTTTATAAATGTAAGCCGAAACTATGAAATTGTAAAAATAAGATTTTACAATGAGACTGCTCGCAAAATTGCAATGTTTGTGGGCAAAACGCCCAACTTGATTGCGGATTGATTTGCTCCAACGTTTCCGGCTTGCATTATGTCAAAAGGATGTGTTTGTGTTAATTCATTCTATCATTTACTACCATTATGCGTAGGCCAATTCATGAAATCATTTCATGCGTTTTAGTAGAAACTTAATGAATGAACACCATTTCATGATTTCAATTAACGCGAAATAGAGTTTATGCACTTAGTTTTTACTCAGATTGATGAAATGATTTCGTGAATTGGACTACGCATGCATGTGATACTTATGCTTTTAATTTATAAGGTAATTTTATGTTTTTACCTTCCTTTTATTAGCTCGGGATGTAACTATGCAATATTGATGCGCCTAAAAGATGCAGCGATTTCTATTCTCAAGTCACATACCTGATGACAGTACGAATGACAATTATAATAGAGAGGTTTTAGTTTTTTAAACTATAATTTTATTATACTCTTGCTACCACATGAATATATGATTTCGTGATAAGAATATATGAATTCGCCTTGGAAAATAGAAAGCGAGTAAGAATAAATGCCGAACAAAGGAATTTGTCTTCTTTCAACTTAAATAAATGCATTTTGCAAACAAAAGTGCGTACGTTACTTAGTGCCTTGGTAATTGCGAATTCGTAAGGATCTACATATGCATTATAAACATTTTCATTTATTTGTTAAACATACAATTACTTCCATTACAACCCGGTCCTATGGATGCTAGAAGCGCGAATTCATATAAGGTGGTGTTACCGGAAAATGAATAAATAAATTATATGTATATCAGAAAATTAATAAGATGAAATGAAATTATTGTTTGATTTCTAACCAAACCTATGTATGTAACTCAATCGCCTAATGGTTTGCCGAACCGTAAACATATGTTTACACATCCAATTTCGTGAGCAGGTACCTGGTACTCTCACCTTTTTTAAGAAGCTTCACTTCTATCATGTGTACGGTGTTACACACGCATTTTTCTTTTTAGGCACCGATGCCGATTACTGTGCTTATGGGGAAAGAATCGGCCAATGCCGATTCCATAAAAAATTACAAATAAATGTATTAATTCATAAAATCAGTTAATTTAACAGAGTTAAGAAAACAAATAATTGAATTAATTGGCTTTTTAAGCCCATTATACAGCTCTCAAGAAAACGGTCAAGAAAAAAATTGCCATTATTTCGTGTGTGTGTCCAAGGAATATTGACAACTGATGCTTCACCAGCCTGTTGTCTCGCTCTTTCCTCAAGAAATAATGGAAGGGGCATATATCATTCGTGTCTCAATTTTTTTTTTTCCAAATACCAACACATCTTAATTCAACTTTGAATGACGTTCATTCATCCTACCTTTCTCTTTCATCCTTTGAATGAGTTTATTAGCAAAGAAATAAAAAGGGTGAGAAAATACCTTTCCACTGACACCTCCTAAGTCTAAATCAGAAGAGTTTAGGCTCAGTTATTCAAGGTTTTCTTATACCAATCTTTGAAAAAAGTAGCATCAAAAGTCACATCATTACGATTCCGTTCAAATTTTTTTTTTAATTTTTTTTTAATATTTTTATGCAAATTTTTTAAGCTTAAACCGTTTTGTCATTTAAGGGGATTATTTCAAAAAAAAAATTAAGAAACTATTTTTATTTATAAAAAACTCCATTTTTGGAGGTATTTTGAAATGGGTCCAGCTCACTTAAATCTTAATATTTTTTCGAAATATTTTGGTGGACGTCTTAAAATATAATCGATTTTATAATACCAATGGAAAAATAGTACCGATTTTTTTTTGTATGGGGAGTGATGGAGTCTAATGTACATACATACATGACTTTTGACAAAACAACCTCAGTGCTTTCTGTAGGTTGAAATTTAGAGTAAGTCATAAGGAAGTTCCATTTAAAAACTTTATGTCTTTATTTAACTTTCATTAAGATATCATCTTGAACCTCTTCTATTAATGACTAAACATAAAAATATCATTCGAGAACCTCACTCGAGAGAAGTTGTTTTGTCAAAAGTCCACAGATATGTTTGTATGGCACATCCAAAAAAATATGTACATATATAACTTTTATGTGCATTACATAAAACATTTTTTTATATGGTGCTAAGCAAGGAATATTTAGGAACATAAAATTTCATTTCGTTTTGTACTATAATACACTATGTGTAACTCAATGCATAACAGTGATCAGCAAAGAGTGCCTAATTTTGAGGTTCCCCGCTACTCAGCATTTTTTGCATATAAGTACGTCTAAATCAGCGAAACGCCACCACTCTGATGTACGCATATGCACAACGACATTGATTTATGTGCACAAGTTGCCCTTCATCATGATTCAATAATACAAGGTTCGATAAACTGACAGTTGTCTCTCTCGCACCGTTCCCTTAAGAGTGGCAAAGTTTTGCTTCTTTGCAAATTTACTTGGAAAAAGTGTTGCTTTGCTGTGAAATAGAAGTATAAGCTTTTGTGCAATATGTTTATTTGTATATGTATATGAAGCACATTTAACTGATGAAAACATAAACTGCTTTTAAATTGGATGTTTACATAAATCTCATAGTAGTTTTATATTAATTTGGAGTCTTTTTGCAGTTTTTTATACGGCCAAATAACACAAAAATTGCGTAGTTCGCGTAGATATGTTAACATTTCGTTCAATATTTCGCGTAAAATGCTAGATTTCCTGCAAATACATTAGAATTTACAAAAGGAATTTCACTACTATTTGCCTACTTTGGGTACTTTTCTACTACCATTTTCGCAGCAATGCATTTCATTCCTCCCCTTTCCCCATCCTTCGTAAAGGCAACCTTTTGTAAGGGAGTGTCAAACCGCGACTGTCAATAATTATCTAACCTTGTATTATTGAATCATGGCCCGCCATATGAATACGATGCCCTCATCATACTCATACCATCCCCAACAAGTTTGATCCTCAGCTCAACGGAGTTTGATCCTCAATATTCATTGCTTGAGTGGAATCATGTGAATCACTCCGCTCAACCCGAAATTTTTAAATGCCGCTTCCGCCAACTAGTTAGGGAATTGCTATGCAGATGGTGGTTGTTTTTACCAACGCATGTTAAAATTGCGTTTGTTTATACATGCATGTGTATGTAGGTATGTATTTTGGTGATCGTTTATTCATACCCTGCAAAAAAATTGTGCGACTAATCTCTAAAGCGAGTATTTCGAGATTACTCTTAATCGGGTACAATTGGGCATTAATTAGTCCCAACTAGTCTCATACGGGTACTATTGGAGGTCAATTAGTCTCGACTCATCCCTTATTGGTATAATTGGAGATCAATTAGTCCCCAACTCATCTCTAACGGGTACTATTAACGATTTAATGATATGTACGCACTTAGTCAATGAAATTTCATGTGTGGCGTTGGCACACAGAGAGAGTATTCGCCTAACAAAACTGAGCACCCCGGTTCGAATCTCAGCTGGTGCTAATTTTTATTTTAATTTTTTAAAAGTGACTAGTCGCTTTTCATACCCGTTCGGATATAAAGATGAACAATTAGTCTCTTCATAGGACATGCTCGAACAAAAGCGATCAGTTCATTCCATATAAAGAGATCAAAAGTGGTATTAGTCGCATGCTCCTTTGCGATTGCTCCCGGAGTCATCCCGGATTAGTCCCATTTTTTTGCAGGGTATGTACATACTTATATATGTACTTATACAATATTTATGTATGTATTTATAAAGAGAGGATTTTTAGAGCACTCTCTTTATTTAAGCGCATAACCAGAGGCTGAAGGATAACTTCTAAATACTATTATAAATATGTATGTAAACATAAAATATTTACTGATTGCTCAGGGGATTCGCACAAACGGTTACAATGAAACAATAATATTAAGAGTTCCACAAAATTAGTATACATGGTCATAAACCCAGCAACGTACATACCTATCTAACATAAAATTCATACATACAAACATATTTTTAAGTGATGTAATCATCCGTTTGGCATGCTTAAACTAATGTTTACTCTATTCCTTTAAAACTTCGGGCTTGGATCGCAAAAACAAAAGCAGGTAGTACATTTCTTCATGAGCAACATTTTTTTAAGGTATGACTACATATGTGTTGAGTAGTGTCCTTTAGATCAGGAATTGCAAATGTATCTATGAAAATTTACCCACATTTTTTGCGGTTTTGCTTTAAAACTTAGGTCTTGGATAGCGAAAACTCGCGAAATCAATAACTGGTAGTACATTTTTTCATGTGCCCAATTGTTTAAGTTATTATTATTAAGTTACTAGCAAAGCACCCAACGTCGTTCGGGGTAAACAAATAAAAATATAAAACAGTAATACAAATATTTAGTCCAGCATAATTTAAAGGACACAAACTATTTTCTTTGTTTACATTAAAGCATTCTTATGAGCCATACTTTTAGCTTTATCGTGCTTTAACTAATGTATATTGATCATAATTTGTAGTACAAATCTTGTTCCATTATTATTATTAGGTGGATTAAGGTAACGATCAAATTTCTAAACTAAATTAGTGTACTACGGTACATTCCGTTTAGCTGCCTATTCGCTTGGCTGTTTTAGTATAGCTGCACATTTCTGGTAGAATGCTTAATTCGGAAGGAGTTTTATTTATTATGTATGAATCTTTCTCATTTAACAGACGGTAAGGTTTCAAAAAACAACACACAGTTTCAAATATCCCAGTTATCTAATAGATGAATACATATATATATATCCCCCTTTGACAAACCCATTTATATATACTATACTCTGAACACCTCCCATAGATACCTATGTCTGAATACCAAATTTAAAGTTCATGTGACTTATGGTTCCGAAGTTATAGCTGATAAAGGATTCCACGCCTATGGGACGTGCCATGCCCCCTTTTACAAACTCATTTATTTATACCCTCATATAAGCACCTACTATTGATATGTATTCATACCAAATTTCAAGTTCATGGGACTTATGGTTCCGAAGTTATGGCTGATAAAAAATTCCACGCCTATGGGATGTACCACGCCCCTTTTTACAAACTCGTTTATATATACCCTCGTATAAGCACCTACCATTGATATGTCTGCATACGAAATTTCAAGTTCGTGGGACTTATGGTTCCGAAGATATGGCTGATAAAAAATTCCACGCCAATGGGATAAGCCACGCCCACTTTTCAAACTCGGTTTTACGTACGTAGCACCTACCATTCGTATCTCTGCATAACAAATTTCAAGTTCGTGGGACTTATGGTTCCGAAGTTATAGCTGATAAAAAATTCCGCGCCTATG
>NW_023466555.1:0-7412 GCF_013731165.1 Rhagoletis pomonella
AAAAAAACGACAACTTGGCCTTAACCTGTCGAATTTGTAATGTTTTATTTTAACTATTCTAAGCCACATATTCGTGTATATATGTATGTACAAATGTGAGTACATATGCTGGCAATTAAAAAATAGTATCTTTGAAAAATTGAATTGTGTTCGTTTGCCACAAAACCTGCATGCCCATTGTACACCATCCGATAGCACCCCGCCTCCAAGAAAGCAATAACTCCATAAGCCATACCGCTGCCACACCATTGCCAACTTCAGCTTGAAAACACTTTTATTAACAATTTGGCGCTATGTATTTGTGGCCGACTCCGTCTTTTTCGTTCTCATTTTTCGGCTCTACTAATTTGTCTGCATGTCTCGCCTTTTGCGTTTCTTACTCCTTAATTATTATTTATTGTTATTATACATATTTTTTTTTTTTTTATTTTACTCTTCAATTTTTTTGCGCTGCGTAATTGTAAATGTTTCGCTTAATTTGGCGTTTCTACACGCCTTTTTCACCCTGTTTGTTTCTAGACTAATATTTCGGGGTTTTTTTTTCCTTCACACATAAATACACGAACGTATTAATACTTATTTTTGAATCGGTATTTCCAGTAAAATTCAGCGCTTTTATATACGCACATACTTAAATAATTACTATATATTATTATGGGTATGTATTGGTTTATTGTTTTTCATTTAAAGTGCCTGTAACATTCAAGGTGAACACAACCATCTGTTGGTGTTGGAAATGCCCGTGACTGTTATTATTTGACCGCGTTTCACGTTAGAAAACTAGTTTACTATTGGGCAATTACATCATACTATCTTGAAGTTTTTGTGGTTTCTGCACAAATACTTGTTGGCAGGAAGTTGAGTTTCAATTACATTTAGCTGCACATGTAAACAGTTAAATATCGCGCACGTTCTTCAAAAGAGAATTGATTCGAAATTATTAAGGGCCAAATTCACAGTGAATTTGGCATTAAGTCTTGATGATATGCGGTAAAAAAATGTTCACTTACCGACAGGGACCATAACAGTTACAACTTTTATTAAAAAAATTGCTCTTTAACAATTATTTTCTGATTTTTATTTAATTACCACTTAAATAACCGTTATTTCTGGCTTTTATTTTATAAGTCCAAAATAAAAATTATTTTTTTTTTTGTCTAAATAATCTGCAAATGACAGTTATTTTTGATTTTTAAATTATGTGTCTTCGATTATAAAAGTCATAAATAAAAATCAATCACTAATCTTTTTTTAAATCACACTTACTTTTATGTGCTTACCGTACATTTGCATTGCAGAAGAAGCTGTATTTGATTTGTGGAATAATTCTGGGTGACAGGTAACAAGATCAACGGAAATAAGGCCAATTGATACTATTTCGCATACTGTTGGGAAATACAGTCAAAATCGAAATAAAATCCATTGACATTCTTGCTATTTCAAACATTAAATTTGCGTAGATTCGCGCAGTCACAATTGCCAGTTGAGCAAAGCACGGGCGTGCCATTCAAGAAATTCGAGTTCGGGTCCTCGGGCAGCTGCATTTTTATATATATATATATATATATTATATTTTATATATTATATTTTTTTATTCCTTTTTAGTTAAACTTTCTGACAAGTATTTTTTTAATTTAATTTAGTTTTTAGGAAATTATGTATTTTATTTTTTCTTTTTTAAATTAAATTTTTTAAATTTTTTTTAGTCTATTTTGCATTTAATTTTGAGATTTTATTGTTCTCAAAGCAAAATGTATTTAAGTTTCATTTAATTTTTATTGTTATTTGATTTATTTTTTATTTCTTTTATAAATTTAATTTTTCTTTTGTCAACTTCATTTTCTCTAAGTTTTTAGAGAGAAAAATATATTTTATTATTTCATTTAATTTTTAAGATCTTATTTTATTTTTTTTTCTTTTTGAATTTGATTTATTAAAATTTTAGATTTTGTTTAAAAATACATGTTTTTTTAATGAATTTAATATCCAAATATGTATTATTTTAATTTTTTTGATCAAATTTTTTTCTTTTTCTAATCTAATTTTCAAAGTTGTAATACCTCCTCATTAGCAGATCTTTCAATTAATCTTTCGAACAGTAAAGACAGTAAAGAGCTTGGAAGAGAGGTGGCAGAATTGACAATTGTTTTACGAAAGACTTTTGTCTTTCGAAAGACTGAAGGGAGTTGAAAGACAGTTGACAGAATTTCCATTTAAACGTCATAAAATTCTCTATTAATCCAAACATAATTCCTCTCCTTTCGAAATGCAGCCAACAAATCACTTGCTGGAATCTTCATTTTTAATGCGTACTAACTTTTCATTGATTCAGAAAATAATGCTATGTTTTCTAACAGTACAGTTCAGAGCAATATCAAAAAAAAAAATTGTTCTAATAGCGGTTGCCGCAAAGGCGGCCTCCCCGAATATATTTCTGCTATGAAAAAAAAAGCTTTTCACTAAAACGATATACCGTTCGGAGGCGACGTAAAACTGTATACCACTCCGCTTTGTTTGACAACATCAACGCTATCGAATATCGAATAAATAAATACTTATAAATTATGAATAATAACCGCCGCGTGGGAAAATTTAATGATCCCCATACTCGTACTTTATTCATTATGAAAATTCAAGAACGTCGACTATTTAACTTGAAATCGCAGTCGTTTAGTTGTAAACAGCTATTTATCAAGTACTTATCGAATGACATGTAAAACAAATGTAACAAACAAGTATATTATTTCACACGCTACTTAAATTCCCAACAAGCAAATACAGAATAGTCATCGGAAACTGTTAAAGAGACAAGCTTCCACATATTCACATGTTGACTTACATATGTACATACATAAGGGTGCATGTATCTTTATTTATGGTATTTTACTAGCAATGTAAACACGATTGAGCGCAGCAACCTCCCGCTGCCATGAACTTGAACTTGACGTAGCTCTTACCAAAGACAACATCGCTTGGACAAATATAAATACATATGTACAAACAAACGTATCTCAATATGCGCGGTAGCTGACAACGGTAGTAGCAGTCATAAAATAGGGGCCTATCGAAACAGCAGTGAAGAAGAGACAAATGTTAAAAAAAGAAAAAAAAAATACAAAAAACAAATATAATATGAAAACGAAATGACTCGGCAATGCTTACACACATGTGTGGTGCCTTTAACGAATGTTCATTGCAAAGCTTTCGCAATTTGTGCGTGTGCCAAGTCACACGAAAATGCAGAAGAGTTAAGGTGAAAAAAGTCGCACAAACAACAGCAAACAGCAAACAACAACAGAACGAAGTATAGGCTGAAAAATATATTATACGCGCACGCACCAACATAAATACATACATACATACAGTGTTGGTCAATACAATAGCACCGCCATTTCAAAGTGATATTGTTTCCCACTCATGTTTATTTATTTTTTGTTTTTAGGAATTTTCAATTAAAATACAGTTCATTCTCTAACAAAACCCATATAAACCCAAGCTTAAAACTTTGTAGAAAATTACAAAAAAATGCAATAAATTTTCACTAAAATTTCAAACTTTTTTCTCAGAAGTATTAGAATTTTTTTGAGTGCGCAGTTTTATAGCCCATTCAATTTTAGTCTTACAATATGCAAGTTTCAAGTGACTAAAAATTACCGTTGATTTTTTAGAATTTATTTCGCCGAAGATGTTGCGGGTTTCTTTCATATAAAAATAAAGTGCGTTTTTTCGTTATATGGAAGCAAATGCAAGAAAAAAATCTAAAAAATCAACGGTAATTTTTAGCCACTTGAAACTTTCACATTGATAGACAAAAATTGAATTTATAGCCTCCGTGTAACACTCCTGAGAAAAAAGTTAGAAATTTAGGTGAAAATTTGTTGCATTTTTTTGTAGACTTTTACAAAGTTTAAAACTTAGGTTTATATGGGTTTCGTTGGAGAATGAACTGTATTTTAATTGAAAATTCTTGAAAATTAATAATTAAACATAACTGGCAAACAAATACCACTTTGAAATGTGGGTGCTATAGATATGGCCAATACTGTAGGTACGCATTTTTTTGTATACCGGTAAACAGCGGCTGCCGAGAAGGTGTAAACATTGACTACATAAAAAAAAAATTAAATAAATAAATAAAGACCGCCTTTCAGCAATGATAAATAAGCGGCAAGCGGCGCTAATAAAAAGTGACAAGAAACAGCAACAAAAATGCACTAAAAGCAAAGAAGATGAAAAAACACAGAAACTTATCGGCGCTAGCTGGCTCAGCTCAGCACAGCACAGCAGGTGTATGAGTGAAGATAAAATGTGGCACATAAACATATATTGTAATGTTTTATTGTTGTTATTCGTGGCTAACTGTATACTGTTGACTTATGGTGGCACATACATACATTCACATATAACGACGTTGCTTATTAAGTTGTAAGTTTACGAGACGTTTATGGTAAACATCGAGCGGCAAAGGCAGTTGATTCAGCCTCATATGAAAACGTTCAAAAATATGTATGTATGTATGTACATCTACCTTGTAGTAGTATGTGCTCGGAATGGATTCAATTTATATGTTTTAAGTGTGCATTTCAACGCACAAACACATCGTTAAATTGTGAGCAACATCATTTCTTTATTCCCCGTCTATCCATCAAAGTTCTTTTTATTAAATAATGGCAGCGCATCTCGACGCATATCAAAGTATTTTATTGTAATAAGCCTCAAAAAACTGTTAACATTTAGATAAGCGTCGATTATTTACAAGCGGGCATATTTTTTTTATATCCACAGTGTGTGGCAGTGTTTTCACGCATGCGCAACTTTCTTGGTATTAACTTTTTCATTTCACTTTTAATTCGCTTGAATTTATTTATTGTATATGTATGTAAATGGCCACTTATTTAGTGACTAGTTCTTTTGAATATATTAAAAAGTTTACACAAAACGTTTAGAGACAGTTTTTGGTGGCAGCGCATTTAAATACTTTAAAAGAGCTACTTTCTATGGCGGAAGTTATTTGTATGCAAAAAAGAGAACTCTCTAAAGAAATAGACGACAAACTGATCAATAAATAAATAAATAAGATACGGCACATACATATTACAGCAACATTAAATTCGACTTTTTCAAGCTGCAGAAGGCTTTTACTTTCTAGTTAATCTCATCTATTGCTCTTATTAAAGATTATTTATTATACTTTTCGGATTCTGGGCTAATTGACATAATGTGCCTGAGTGCAAGAAAAAACTTTTTCTTAGCTACTTCAAAGAGTTGAATTAACCGAAATTGACCATCAACTCGTAATCGATTCTTTATTATGTTCATAAGTTGTTCGCTAATTTTATAAAAAAACGCTTTCACTGCAAACTAACGCCGAGTATTTTATGATATATATTTACATTAGGGTAGTCCAAAGTTTTTTTCTGTCCCCATCCGCCATAACTGAAGAATAAAAATAAGGAAATATTTATTTTTTTGCTTTGAAATTGTGTCCCTGGGCTTGCAAGTTTTCATATAAGTTTGTATGTGTTTTAAATGGAGAAATAAATTGTTTCGCTATAAAATCGTTAAAAAGACATACTTTTTGATCGGATGGGATTATTTCCTTAAAATTTTACAAACAACTTTTTAATGACCACATCACGTACCTTCTGAAAGAATGTTTAGTAAATTATATACAAAGTTAAATTATACATCAAAATTAGTTTTTTTAAGATCTCTGTACGGAAATACTCTTATTTGCGGTAGCACGGTTAAATATTAATCGATTTCAAAGTAAAACATAACCGAATCCAATTCTCACATAAAAACTAAGGAGTATCGTTAATTTTTAACCAGCTTCCAAAAAAGGAGGAGGTTATAAGTTCGTCAGAATATTTTATGTTACCGCATAACTTTGGACCACGTCAACCGATTTCGATAATTCTTTCTGCATCGGAAAGGTAGTGTCTCAGGTGGTACCATACTAATCTTGTTTTGATCCGATCATTGGATCATGAAAAAATTAACGGTACTTCTAAATTTTTATATGAGAATTGAAGTCGATTTTGTTTTTTGCTTAAAAAATGGCTTGTTTCGTTATTCAATGAATTAAATGAAGAATTATCGAAATCGGTTAAAGCTGCCCAAAGTTATGCGGCAACAAACATAAAAAAGAAAAAATAAATAAAAATTACGACGAATTTTTGACCTCCTCCTTTTTTTGTTTTTTAAGTCGGTTAAAAAACAGTTCTACAGCTCTGAGTGGTGATATTGGGAATATTCCAAAAAATTTCTCTTACTGTGTATTTTTGGATCACGATAATGTGCATAGAGATATGTATGTATATAGACAGATTTGTAAGAGGATGTGCACTACGACCTTGGGTCTATTTTGCCCCCAAAGTTCATCATAGCACCACCACCAAGCAGTTTCGAGGGCGGTAGAGGGTGAAAACGCGTAACCTCCGGCCACAATCTCTCCAGGCGTGTTAGTCTTCTTCTCGTGCCCCTAGCCAGTATGCCACCGCTAAGACAAGCGCACCCCGTACATTTCTTATTAGCTCACATTTATTATTTTATTTATTTTTAGGCTAAATAAAAAAATTTTCAAGATTCCAATTTAATTACTTATGGTCGTGCAACTGTAAAAAAGTAAAAAAGTTCGCACCTTAAGTCTTTTGTTCTTGTCAGTGGAGGCAAAAGATACTTTAAAAAATTATACTTTTAAATATGTATGTATTTTTTATATTTTACTCGTTCTCTTTTTCTTTCCTTTCTGCTATATTATATATATACAAAAATTATTTTTGGGTAAAAATCAATTTAATAGTTTTTACAAAATTTAAAAAACAAAATAATAAATAAATTTTTTTTTTTTAATTTTATTACCAAAATTTATTTTTTTAGTATAGAAATTTTTGGGTAACAAATATTGTTTTGGAAAATATTATTTTCGGGGACCTGTTAATTTAAGATTTTTCACGAAAAAAAATGAATATCCTTTCGAGAAAATAATGTCTACCAGAATTATATAAAACTATTTTTGGGCAAAAATTAATTTCTTTGGAGAAAACCAATGTTTGGAAAAATATTTTTTGGGAAAAACTACTTTAAAAAACCTAACATTTTTTTATGAAATTATTATAAGATTAATGAAAATTTTTTTAGGATAAAAAACTTAAAAATAAAAATAGTTTTTAGTTGAAATTAAGCAAATTTTTTAGGACAAAATTATTTTCTACATTGATTTTTTAAACAAAAACTTCTTTAAACAAGAATTTCATTAATCACACTTTACAAATCGAGTACAAGTAAATTGTGGTCCTGCTGTACATTAGTTATAAGTATTGGTCAACTTATTTTGCCTGAAAAAGAGCACTATATGTGTTTCTTTTCTATTTCCATATGCATTTTGTAAACAAATAAGTAAATCCAAC
>NW_023466556.1:0-7409 GCF_013731165.1 Rhagoletis pomonella
GGAACACTTGCCCACAACCGACGCACTTGTCCGCAACCGGAGCACTTCCCCACAGCCGACGCACTTGCCCACAACGTAAGCACTTGGCCATAGCCGGAGCACAAAAACACACTTGCCGCAATCATCCACTACACAAGAGCGCACCTTATACAATTAACCGGTCGCATAAATACAAGGAGGTAACAAGGTACGTGGTTGACATTTTTCATTGCACAAACACATATATTTAGTGAAAATATCGCTCCGAAAAAATTAAGATTATTTCGCATAAAGAACATAATAGCTGCGAGTGATTTTGTGGAACAACGTTCACTAGTGTTGCATTTATAGTCCGAATCGCGATTCAACAGTCCATGAATATAGTGCATATAACCCAAACACAAGTGCGCGCTGCGGCCATTTTGAGAAAACCCACGAAAGTTTTGGTTAGTGTAAATGACAACGGCACACATTTTAGTTAAATTTTCTTAGTCCGTGTGCCATATCTAAAGAGCACAGATTGAATTAATTCGCACATTTGATCACTTTCACAATTTCCATAGCCTTTTGGTGGCACGTAAGTTTAATTTCTGCAACCACTTACACTAACAACACTTCACGTAGCGCGGGAGGAGATCTAACCTCACTCGGAATTGCACTTTGGTTTAACACTTTTGGTTTATCATCTTTTGCAATCACTTTTGGTCTGCACATTATAGTCACTTTAACGCTGATATACTACTTCCACAAAATCACCAGCCGCTCATTCAAATATCATTGCACATCGGAGTTACACATTACGTTCACATATACATATATTCAAATTGAACATTGCTGCAAGTTGGGCGGCGAGTTAATTACCTGTAAATATAGGAATTGATGTGCATATACTTACATCCTTTTTAACAAAAAAATAAAGGAGTTGAACAATTGAACTTAAATTCTTGTGGTGGTTTTTGCTTTGCTTGGAACTTTCGAAAAGATAGTTAGGGGTTCATTTCGTCTTGGGTTCTCTTTAAATAAATTAAACAAACATGGATACATATATTCGGTTGGCGGACGCAGTAACTGAGTTTGAATCAGATTACAATAGCGTGCCCCAGACAGAGCATACAAAATATACTCTTGCGATCCAGCAAGAAGAACTTAAAGCAATGTGGCGAAAGGTTAAAATAGCATATGAGGAATATTTAATTTCAGATAAGGCAGAAGCCAAAGATATTTCTTCAGTGAAGAAAAAATACAAGAGCTCGTACTCAGTCTATTTGCGCTGCATGTCGAACATGGCAGATCTCCACGCAAAATTAGTTAAAAGTGAAAAGGATGTAGAAGATCAGTCCGACCGCGAACACAGTATCCACTTACCCCCGTGCGATACAGATGTATTCAAGGGCGACTATCTTTCCTGGCCAACATTTCGAGACATGTTCACGGCCATCTACATCCTGAATAAGCGCCTCACTCCTGTCGAGAAACTATGCCACCTGATCCAAAAAACAGTGGGAGAGGCGAAAGATATTGTTAAAAAATGCCCACTCACCAATGAAGGATTTTTTACAGCTTGGAAACATTTAACGGATAGGTACGAGAATAAACGCATACACGTCAATACACAATTAAAGACTCTTTTTAATTTAAATACGGTTGATAGTGAGTGCGGCGGCTCGATTAAAAAATTGCAGAGAGAAATTAATAATTGCATCTCATCACTAAAAAGTCATCAAATTGATATATCAAACTGGGATGCAATTATTACTTACATCTGCTCAACCAAACTACCGGAAAGTACCTTAGCATTGTGGGAACAAACAGTAGAGAACAAAATGGAAATATCCAAGTGGGAGGATATGGATAAGTTTCTCTCAAATAGGTTCCAGACACTAGAAACCGTGTCAGGTATAAAGGGCACTACTCATTCCAGATTTTCAAAACCACAGAATGCTAAACATACCACTGAAGCCCCACAAAAAAGACTTGGAGCTTTCCAGGCAAGTGTATCCAAAGTTACATGCCAATTGTGCCAATCTAACGAGCACAGATTAAAAGACTGCCAGAAGTTCCGTAAGCTTTCAACATCCGACAGGATCACACTCGTGAAGAACAATAATAGTTGCGTTAACTGCCTATCTTCAAGACATACTGTGTCGAGGTGCACTAGCTCTTACAATTGCAGCACTTGCCACCAAAGACACAACACGCTCTTACATATCGAGGCAGCCGCACCGAAATCAACTGTTCAAACGAACCAATCGGATCCAAAGGATAATGTTGCGTCCACTTCTGCACAGGCCCAATTGAGGCTCGATTCTGCAAGAGCAAATAAAAATTCGGTTAGCAATGTTAAATCTTGTTTCGCTAATACAAATAAAGGGATCTTATTGGGGACCGCGCGGGTCAATATATTTTTTAATAACACTACTTTTTCAGCACGCGCATTAATAGATTCCGGTTCGGAATGTTCGTTTATAACCGAAAGGCTTAAGCATAGGATTAACCTGCCGTCCAAAAGGATGCAGGCCCAGGTATCAGGCATCAATAATACCGTGTCGGCGCAGGTGAAAGAAGCGTGTGCGATTCAATTGCGATCACCCATTGACCCTTTAATTAATATAGATACCACAGTGTTGGTTTTACCACAGCTGACCGGTAATCTACCGACCTGTCTGATAGATGCTATGACGAAACAAGCATTTCCCGACCTCATTTTAGCGGATAAGAGATTTTTCATTAATGAACAAGTTGATCTTGTCCTAGGTGGCGACGTTTATGCCCAAATAATGTTGAGCGGTATTAGGAAGAACGTTTTAGGTACTCTTCTTGCTCAGGAAACAGTATTCGGATGGATATTAACCGGTCAGACGGAAGCAATTTCAATCACTAATAAACGTGTATCGTTTTTTAACGAGGTGACCTTAGACAAACGTCTAGCCTCGTTTTGGGAGTTAGAAGACTTTTCAAAGCACAAAACCTACAATAAAGAGGAAGTTTACTGCGAGGACCTTTATAAACGCACAACTAAACGGAACCAGGATGGCAAATATACAGTATCGTTGCCACTCAAACCGGATTTTCCAAGGTGTATACGCTTAGGACCTTCACTCAAGATAGCTTGCTCACAATTTTTTCGTAATGAAATCCGTCTAGCAAAAGACCCTCCCCTACAAACTGAATACAATAGGGTATTGTCCGAGTATGAAACGTTAGGACACATTACGCTAATTTCTGACCGTATTCCGGGTGATGAATGCGAAAATTACTTCCTGCCACATCATGCCGTTCGAAAGGAAGAGAGCACCACCACCAAAGTACGGGTGGTCTTCAACGCGTCATGTCCTACGGCTAATGGGGTGAGTCTTAATGATGTGATCCATCCTGGACCAGTCCTCCAGAATGACTTGACAATTCTAATATTACGGTGGAGATTTTTTCGATATGTTTTTAATAGCGACATCGAAAAGATGTATCGCCAAATATTACTAAATCCTGACGATACCAAGTATCAGCGAATAATTTTCCGAACAAGTCCAACCGAACCAATTAGGCTTTATGAGCTTAAAACTGTGACTTTCGGTGTCAACTGCGCACCCTACCTCGCGATTAGAACCCTGCTCCAATTAGCTGACGATGTACGAAACTCGCACCCTATTGCGTCGGACATCCTAAGAAAGTATATGTATGTTGACGATGTTTTAGCTGGCGGTCACACCATCGAAGCTGCCATCAAAGCGAAGGACGACATCACAGGAGTACTGCAGTCTGCTGGTTTTCCTTTAAGGAAATGGACTTCTAATTGCACTGAAATTTTACATGGTACACCGAAATCCCATCTGCTTAAAGAAGACTTCTTAGACTTCGAAGACACCAGCACGGTCAAAGCTCTGGGAATCAGATGGAACGCCCATTCCGATAATTTTTACTTTACAGCCAAACCAATTGAAAACCAGCCTAGCTATACAAAAAGGGCAATTCTATCGGCCATTGCCAAATTATTTGATCCCCTAGGGTGGCTTGCACCATTTGTAATTACCGCGAAAATTTTAATGCAAAATATTTGGTTAGAAGGAACAGGGTGGGATGAAACTGTATCGTCAACCACGTTGGACCGCTGGAAAAACTTTAAGGAAAGCTACACTTACATCGAAAAGATTCGTATCCCCCGTTGGGTACACTTTTCACCGACAACCAAAGTCGAAGTTCACGGGTTTTGCGACGCCTCAGAAAAGGCATATGCGGCCTGCATTTATCTTCGCGTCGAAATGGACGAAAAGGTCGCCATCAGTCTACTACTAGCTAAAACTAAAGTGGCACCAGTTAAAACGATTTCCTTACCACGATTAGAACTTTGTGGGGCGGTCTTGCTAGCCGAAATACTGGAGTCGATGACCAATAATCTTAACTTAGCCAACCGTACAACTAAGATGTGGACGGATTCGACCATTGTCCTGGCTTGGCTACGGAAACCACCGTGCTCATGGTCAACCTTTGTTGCCCATCGAGTAACAAAAATAATAGAAAAGGTCGGAAAAGAAAATTGGTGTCATGTAGATTCAACATCAAATCCGTCAGACTTAGCCAGTAGAGGACTTCCGGCGCAAGAATTAGTAAACAACTCCCTGTGGTGGGAGGGCCCTTCTTGGCTGCAAGAAGATCACTCCAAATGGCCCACTGAAGAAAAGGACTATAATACAGTTATAGAAGAGAAAAGGGTGCAGGTACACGCAACAACAAGGTCAGATATCGACTTTGATATTATTGAAAGATTTTCTGATTTCTCGAGAGCTTTGAGAGTTTTATCTTATGTACTGAGATTCTCTCAAAGAACTCACCCAAAAACTAGAGCGTCATTTCAGGCGAGATCTTGTTCAATTTCAGCTGATGAAATTAAAGCAACGACTCACCGCTTGATAATCATCTGCCAGAAGAAGCATTATTGGGAAGAATATTCAGCACTAAAATCCGAAACATCAATAGGTCAAAAGAGTGAAGTACTAACCCTTAACCCATTCATCGATAAGGACGGTATAATGAGGTCAGGTGGTCGCCTAGGAGCATCTCGTGATCTCGCCTATAACGAGCGTCACCCAGTTATCCTGCCCTACAACAGCCACTTGTCCCGTCTGATAGTTCAGTTCGTTCACAAAGTCTCACTGCATGGTGAGAATCAGCTCATGTTGCGCCTGATTCGAACACAGTATTGGATACCTAGGGTCAAAAACATGATACGGTCCACCATTCATAATTGCAAGGTCTGCACAATTTATAGAAAACGCGTGCAAACACAGCTAATGGGAATTCTTCCCAAGGAACGCACTACATTCTCACGAGCATTTACAAACTCGGGAGTCGCCTTTGCAGGACCTTTCGACATAAAGAGTTACAGCGGACGAGGATGCCGGATGTCCAAAGGATATGTGTGCCTGTTTGTGTGCTTTGCGACTAAGGCGATCCATTTGGAAGCCACCTCAGACCTAAGTACTCAATCCTTCTTAGCAGCATTTGCTAGGTTCATAGCAAGAAGGGGCTGTCCAAGAAATGTCTACTCCGACAATGGCACTAACTTTGTCGGAGCCTCTAGAACTCTGAAATCAGAGTTTAAAGTCTTTATGGCCAATGCCCGCGGTGACACCTTAGCCAAATATGCCCATCAAATGGTTTCATGGCACTTTATCCCCGCTTCAGCTCCCCACATGGGCGGACTGTGGGAAGCGGGAGTTAAAAGCTTCAAAAGCCACTTCACTAAAATTGCCTCCAACCATAAATACACATTTGAGGAATTTACAACCCTATTATGCAGAGTGGAATCATGTCTCAATTCTAGACCCCTGAGCCCCTCTTCAAATCAACCAGCAGACCTGGAGCCACTGACTCCAGGTCACTTCCTAGTCGGTGGACACATACTAGCTCCACCAGAAATAGATGCCGATGAAAATCGTGCATCGATCTTAAATCGATGGCAAAGATTAAAGGCTCTTCACCACATGTTTTGCAAAAGATGGAAATCTGAGTACCTATCAGAGCTCCAGAAACGCAACAAATGGAAATATCCACAAACTAATATGAGAACTGGAGACCTTGTCATAATTAAAGAAGACAATCTACCACCAAATGAATGGAGGCTTGGGAGAGTGATCAACCTACACCCAGGTCCGGACAACAGGGTACGAGTGGTGGATATCAAAACCGACAGAGGCCAGATCACAAGACCTTTGGTAAAATTAGTCCTACTTCCGCCCTACAGTGAACAAGACGAGGAGTCAACTACCTCGTCTTAAACCAATCTTCTTTTTTTTTCAGCACAGACCAAGGTCCACAATATAATATATATATTTGAAATGCAAAATAGTTATATATATATTTGAAATGCAATTTATAAAAATCATACATCCTTAAAGTACCCGCTTAAGGTTTGTATCAAATGTGTGTTATTTCAACTTAAAATGTATATTGGAATTCTGTGCAAGAATTTTTATTTAGCCTTATTTAGAAAAAATTGTTAGCCAATTTGAAAAATCTCTAACATGTTGTCTGCCATGCATATACCATTGACACATTGTTTGTAAAGACTTTGGCGATCTGCGTACTCAAAAATTAATATGGAGTAAGTCAATCGAGATCCATGCAATACATATGCATTAATATCTATTCAGAAATTACTAGAAACAAAACAAAAACTGGCGTAAGTTATACGTAAGTTTTCTCAAACAACGACCAGTGTATTGCTTTTGAACTAAAGAATATTAACATATCTTTACATACAGAAAATCGTGTACATTTTCCGCGCTTGCCGAGTTTTTTATTTTAAGCTATATTTTTACTCTAAAGCTTTTGGTTAATAAATAAGAAATAAATAGAATCAAAAGAAGAATAGAATCTAGGTCCATTATTGTTAAATATGTTTATGTATGCATGTACATATGTACATATGTAAAAATGTAGTTTCGATTTAAAAAAAATCGGATAAAGTTTTTCTTTCGCCATTCATACACCTCTAATTTAAGTATTTATTAAAAAAAAAAAAAACTCAATGAAATTCAAAAACTCTATCTTGCATTTGGTTTTACTCAATACCAATTTGAGCTGTCGCAGTGTATTAGGTTTATATTATCTATCATTGCAAAGAATCTAGTTTAAATTTATGTCTAATTCGCACTTATTGTTGAAGTGTCAAGACCTAATCACACACTTAAGTTGCAGTTACATAATGCTCTATTCATAAATATATTTGTAAATGCACCCATACATACATACATACATACATATGTATAAGTTAACACAGGTAACCACTCATCCGGCCAAAACATCGATTCGACCGAATTTGCTGACGACACGTCTACAGCTTTGCACGTAACAACAAGCAAAAGTTCAATACTCCTTTAATAACGCATCCGGCCAAAACACCGCTCCCACCGAATCGCTGACGGCGCATCTAT
>NW_023466557.1:0-314 GCF_013731165.1 Rhagoletis pomonella
AACCAATTGGTGATCAAACTCCAACCAATAACTTATTATTTGCTATATGGCGATCCTGCCAGGCTCATAAAATAAATAAAAATTATTGGCTTTAAAAGGCGATACCGCCAGCCGAAAAATAATTAAAAATTTTTTATAAAATAATTTATTCGACTCTACAAGGCGATATCGCCAGCCGTAGTTAAATAAAATAATTTATGTGGCTCATAGCGGCACCGCTAGCCAAAAAAAAAAAAATAATAAAATCCAAATTTATGAGGATTGAAACCCAAAAATAGAAGACATCGACGACGCGCGACGACGAAGTGGAATAT
>NW_023466557.1:324-7409 GCF_013731165.1 Rhagoletis pomonella
CCCAAAAATAGAAGACATCGACGACGCGCGACGACGAAGTGGAATATTGGTAATATGACTGGCAGCAAATATTAGTAATTTGGTAATATGACTGGCAGCAAATATTGATAATTTCGTGATATGACTGGCGGCAAATATTGGAAATTTGGAGACAAAACGGCAGCGTAAGGTAGAAAAAAAAAAAATTTTTTTGAAATGATTAATAAATAAAAAGAATATAAACCTCTTAGAAAACTTTGGCACGCCTTATGGCCGCCATCTAAATAGCAGTAATTTGCTTAGGGGTAAAGGTTAAAAATTAATTATTGAAATTTTTTTTTTCTCTCTTCTCTCTCTGTACAATAAAAATAATGCAAAGGATTTCGACCGAAGAGGAGTCTGATAAAAAATATCATAAAGAAATCAATAGACTTTTTCAAAAGTGTGTAGACACACTTATTGAAGGTACAAAACAGATCCTCGAGAGTCGCAAATCCGAAAAAATCGGACCTAAACCGATTAATATTGAAGAGTATAGGAAAAGAAACAAACTAAATAAAACAGAAGATATCCCAGAAATTCCTGCCCCACAAATTGTACATAGAAGAAAAAGGGCAGGAAGAAAAGTAAAAAGCCGAGTAGAATTAGCAAAGTTATATCAACAACTTAACTTTGCTAATAGCTCAGATAAAAGATTAAAATTACAAGAGGAAATTAAAAATGTTAAAACACAAATAAAGAATAAAAATTTTTTAAACAATAAATTTTTAAAGTAAATTTGAACGCTTATGTTAAAATTCATATACTTTTAATAACCTTTTTCTCATGGATAGTGCATTGCCCGATGATCTTGACTACGAGGCAATAAACAAAATTGTAGATGATCTAGAGTGTGAAAACTCAGAAACTCGTAGATCAAGATCACGAATTAGGGGAAGTAATAGATCCCATTTAAATCACTTAAAACAATTTTGGTTACGTATAGGTATGGGTAGGGAACCCACTATGGAAGACTTAGTATATCCTTCCACATTGGCAGAAGAAGTAAATAGATTAATAAGGAAAAAATTCCCTGAAGAATATTAAAATTTGTACATTAAATGACGAGTTTATGAATAAATAAAAATAAAATATTAAAATCGAAATTTTATTTTCTTTCAAACATGACTTGGTGGAAAATTGCACTAAACGGAATATTAATAGGAATAACAGGTTATGAGGTAGGAAAAGAAACCTCAGGTGAAAAAACCTATGAAACTAAAGTAGTCAAATATGAACCACATTCTATTGTAGAAAACGCGGAAGAAGTTTCCGATAAGTGGTTGACTGCTTTTGCATGTGTAGCTACATGTTTAATTGTTGCAATTGCAATTTTGATAAAAAATTATATTAAAAATAAATTGAGACAATTAAACAATGTGCAACAACGCGTGTAACTTTCCCAATAGAAATGAATCAGTGGAAAGACATCCATGACACATTATTGGAAGAAAAAATTAAAGCTAATAAATCGTATAAGTGCATAAACAAAAGTGCTCCAATATCACCAGAAACCATAACAAAGCATCTGAATATAATTTTAGAAGGTCTAAATGGCATAAGGCAGGTGATCGAATCCGTAAATAACATACTCACCGAAGAACATCAAAGAGAAGCTTACCAATTTTTCTCCGCCGTACGAGATAAACTTGTATCTTCTCTAGCTAGACACAATCTAGAATTTGATGTACCAAATACAACAAAAGAAGAAATTCAAATAGATTTTGTACTACTTCTGTCTGAACGTGTTCCTAGCCGAACCAACTCACCTTCATTAACTCAAGCCACACCGGTGGAAGAACTTAAAATAGAAATACCGATAATACACGTCACAATGCCACAAACCGTAGTAGAATTTATCAAAACTGCTTCGTCAGTACTACCAGAGTTTGATGGTAAACCAGAAAATCTGCATAGCTTCCTAGATGCACTTGATATACTCGAGCAAATCAAGGATACACACGAGGCATTGGCCATTACTATGATAAAAACAAAGCTGAAAGGTACAGCAAGAAATTTTATCAGTAATGAGACCACAATCGCCCAATTAAGAACCAAATTACATACCGCAATAAAGGGAGAATCAGTGGAGGTTTTGACCGCTAAACTACTGAACATCCAACAGCGTAGCAAAACGGCTAACCAATACACAGCAGAGATTGAAAAAATCACAAGGTCGTTAGAAGGAGCATATATCTCTGATGGATTAAACCCAGACTTGGCCACAAGATATTCAACACAGGCAGCAGTTAAAGCCATGTGTAAAAACTGCTCTAATGACAAGGTTAATATGATTATGCAAGCAGGTACGTTCACAACGATGAACGACGCAATATCGAAATTCACTAATAGTTGTACCGAAATCACTGGCAGCTCAAATACGATCTTAAATGTACGACAGCAAGGTCAGTACAGGAGTAATTTCCGTGGAGGTTACCGTAGTAACAACTATGGAAATTACCAAAATCGGAGATTCAGACCACAACCGAGATATAACAATAACTCACGGTCGTACAACAACAATAATAACCGGAGAGGATCACAAGCCCAAAACGGCAATAGATCCTACAACCAGAACCGTAATGTGCGCGCCATAACCGCAACGGAAAACCAGGAAACTCCACTTCAAAATTAACAAAAAGAAAAATATGCGTACTTAATCTAAATTTAAACAGCTATATATCTACAAGAACATCATTAAACAATTCATACTCAAATTTTTTAATTGATACTGGAGCCGATATCTCCATAATTAAAAAACAGCAAATAAATAATAAAGAAAAAATAAATACTGAACAAATCACAGATTTGAAAGGCATTGGTCAGGGAATAACTAGCACTTTAGGCACAATCAAAGCAGATCTAAAAGGCGATGACCTTCTAATTTATCATAAATTTCATGTTGTAGAAGACAACTTTCCTATTCCATGTGATGGAATAATAGGCCTAGATTTCATAAAGAAATACAATTGTATTCTAGATTGTGGAAAAACAGAGGATAAACTAATCCTTAGACCATATGATTTCCCTCAAACAATAACAATGAATCTAACAAACTGTCTGTCCGTCAACACAATCACAATTCCAGCTAGATCGGAAGTTATTAGACAAATTAAAATAAATACAAACAACAAAAACATTTTCATACCACACCAACAACTATCCGATGGCATTTATATCGCAAATACCATTACAAATAACGAGCAATCTTTCGTTAGAATTATTAACACAACACATAACAACACAACTATTCAAAATTATAAAATTAATACTGAAAATTTAGATGATTATACACTAATTAAATCAACCACACACAGTAAAAGTTGCACAGATACAGAAAAATTAAAAAGATTAACCAAAAATTTTCCGAATTTTGTTAAAGCTCAATTAACACCACTTTGCACAGAATTCATAGATATATTTGCACTAGAAACAGAACCAATCACTTCTAATAATTTGTATAAACAAAAATTATATATGAAGGATGACACCCCCGTTTACATTAAAAATTATAGATTACCCCAAACACAAAAAGGAGAAATAACTAAACAAATAAATAAGCTAATCAAAGATGATATCATAGAACCTTCAATTTCGGAATATAATAGTCCAGTCTTATTAGTTCCTAAAAAATCACTTCCGGGAAACACAGAAAAAAGATGGAGATTGGTTGTTGACTACAGACAAGTAAATAAAAAATTAGCAGCAGATAAATTTCCCCTTCCAAGAATTGATGACATTCTAGATCAACTTGGAAGAGCAAAATATTTTTCATGCCTAGACCTTATGTCAGGTTTTCATCAAATAGAATTACACCCAGACTCTAGGGACATTACTTCATTCACTGCTGAAAATGGCACATATAGATTCAAAAGATTACCATATGGATTGAAAGTAGCCCCAAATTCATTCCAACGAATGATGACATTAGCATTCGCTGGCCTTAAACCATCCCAAGCATTTCTCTACATGGATGATTTAGTTGTATTAGGTTGTTCAGAAAACCACATGCTAAAAAATTTAAGAGACGTGTTCTCTACTTGCAGAAAATAGAACTTAAAATTACATCCAGATAAATGTTTATTTTTCAGCCAAGAGGTAACATATTTAGGACATAAATGCACAAACAAGGGAATATTACCCGACCCAAGCAAATTTGAAACAGTTCAAAATTACCCAACACCAAAAACAGCTGACGAAGTTAAAAGATTTGTAGCCTTCTGTAATTATTACAGAAGATTTGTACCAAATTTTGCAGAACATTCAAGAAAGTTAACTAGGCTTTGCAGAAAGAATGTTACTTTTGAATGGACAGAAGAATGCCAAAAAGCCTTTGTCTATTTAAAAGAAGCATTAATTAGTCCAACACTTTTGCAATACCCAGACTTCGGTAAAAAATTTTGCATAACGACAGATGCTAGTGGGTATGCTTGTGGAGCAGTCCTTAGCCAAGAACATGATGGCAAACAGTTACCAATTGCCTACGCATCCAGGTCATTCACAAAAGGTGAAATAAATAAAGCAACAGTAGAAAAAGAATTGGCAGCAATCCATTGGGCCATAACCTTCTTCAGACCATACGTCTATGGTAGAAAATTCTTAGTAAAAACCGACCATCGCCCATTAACATACCTATTTTCAATGAAAAGTCCTTCATCTAAGCTGACACGAGTAAGATTGGATTTAGAAGAGTACGATTTTGAGGTGGAGTATATAGCTGGTAAAGAAAATCATATCGCGGATGCATTATCCCGCATAACCATTACAAATTTAAAAGATATGTCAGTGGAAGCAAACAAAATATTTAAAATAACAACAAGATCAGCAGCTAAAAAGACCAATAATAAAACTGAAGTCAAAGAAAGTCACAAAGAGAACCCCAAAATTTACGAAGCGCTAAATAAATTTGAAGTAAAAAGACATGTCGAGCTCGTTTTCAATCCTCCGAAATTATATTTCAAAAAAGGAAAGAAAATTTGTAGCAATTTTGATACAAGCAACCTAATTGTTGAGGATAAGATTGACTTAGGACAATTCTTTACCAGGCTCGAAAGAGAAGCCGGCAATTTAGGACTTGTACAAGTACAGTTGTCCTTAGGGGACAAATTGTTTAAAAAGAATTATACTGCAGTAGGCAAATTTATGGAAATGGGAAATAAAGTTCTCAAAAAGTTAACAATCGCTCTATCCCCAGAGGTTATATGTGTGACAAATCCCGGGAAAATTAAAGAAATTCTGCACAAATATCATGACGATCCTATTAGTGGTGGCCACCCAGGAATAAATCGCATGACAGATAAAATCAAGCAGAAATATAGCTGGCTGAATATGAAAAATGACATACGAAAATATGTAAAGAACTGCATCCACTGCAAGAAAAATAAAATTAATAAACATATCAAAGAACCAATGACAATAACAGAAACACCTCCGAAGGCTTTCCCCAAGTAAGATATTGTACAAATCGACACAGTCGGCCCATTGCCAAAGTCGATAAATGGAAACGAATATGCAGTTACCATTATATGCGATCTAACCAAATATTTGGTAGCGATTCCAGTTCCAAGCAAACATGCAACAACTGTCGCTAAAGCCATATTCGAGCATTTCATCCTGATTTATGGCCAAATGAAAACAATTTTAACAGACATGGGCACAGAATACAAAAATAGCCTGTTCAAAGAACTGTGTAAATTGTTAAAAATTGAGCATAAAACTTCTACACCGTACCATCACCAGACTTTGGGTACTGTAGAACGCAGTCACCGGACATTCAACGAATATATGCGTGCATACATATCCAGTGACAAAGACGATTGGGATGAATACCTCAGGTATTTCGCTTATTGTTACAATACAACGCCATCAACAACACATAATTATTGTCCTTTCGAACTAATATTCGCAAAACAACCACCAAATTATGAATTTTTGGAAGAAAATGAAATTAGCCCGGTATACAACCATGAGGCGTATGACAAAGAAGTAAAATACAAACTTCAAATAGCACAGCAAAGAGCAAGCAAATTAATTCAAGAAGCTAAAGAAAAGCAAAAATCCAATTATGACAAAAATAGCTATAGTAAGGAAATTAAAATAGGAGATTTAGTATTAGTTAAAGAAGAGGCCTCCCATAAGTTAGAGAATAAATATACAGGACACTATAAAGTTAAAACCATTGATAAAAATAACAACTATACTTTAATTCCACATAGCATAGGAGATAGCAATAAAAACAAAAAGGAAATCGTAATTCATAAAAATAGGCTTAAACCAATTTAAAACCTTTAAAAATAAGCATGCCACTTTATCCATAATAATAATTTAGAAAAAAAATAAATAATAATACACATAAGCATTCCAATTTACTCAACCTTATATACGGCACAAGCCAAAAGAAAACAAAATCAAATATCACATAAAATATACAAACAAACAAAAAAAACAAAAGGAAAACACGTAACAAAACAATGGTAACAAGATCCTAAAACGATTAAAATTTTGTCAACCCAAACAAACATCAAGCGGTTCACTGAATCAGTAAAATAGATATATATAGTTGACTACAAATATATATATATCTATTTTTTTTAAGAGGGAAGGTGTAGCATAAGCACATCGCCCTTTTTACTTTAATTGTCATGTGCACATAAGTAATGTATAAACAAATAGGAATGTACACAAACAACAGTTTACCCAAATCAGTTACATTGAACTCAGCGGGAGTTTATGCAAAGACTGCATTCATCGCACATAGCGAGGATCTTGTTACACTTGTGCGGACGGTCAAAGACACCGCCAAAGACAGTCGCAGTGACTAACTGATCCACAACGTCAGTTTGTCAATGCGACTGACATATTTATATATTTATTGCAACCATATGTTGACTTAGCATATTTTAGAGTTATGTAGTTAGTTTGTAGGTATTAGTAGTATATTTGTATACATTCTAGTTCGTAAATAATTTGTAAGTGTTAGTGTAAGAATTTGGTATAAAAGAAAGTGAAATCAATAAAGTAAACCAATTGGTGATCAAACTCCAACCAATAACTTATTATTTGCTATA
>NW_023466558.1:0-657 GCF_013731165.1 Rhagoletis pomonella
TGATCAAAAAGTTAGAAGTTTTCATGAAAATTTTGTCGAATTTTCCTAGTTTTTGTACAAACTTTGGAATTTTAGCTTTCATGGTTTTTGTATATTGTACTATTATTAAAAGAGAATACAGAAATTATTTAACATGAAAATCTTTGTAAATATTATCAAAAAAAAAAAAATGTTTGGTGTTTTCCATTTTGGCTTTGAGCCACTGTACATAAATACATAGAATACAAATATTTATGTTATTATAAATATTAGTATATGTATAAGTATAGTTTAATTGAATAAAATTCCCATTTAAAATTAAATAAAATGTATATTAAAAACTACAAATCGACGGCTGAGTGGAAGATCGAAATGTTATCATTGATCAATTCACAAAGTAATGTTTTGTTTGGACAAGTACTTTTTCTGCTTAATGCGATTATGGCTTAATTCCACTGATTTTCTTACTTCCTTTTCAAACGTTATTCTTCCTTGGAGTTTAAAAATGTCTGCCGAAAAAGGAATACAAATTCAATGTAAAACTGTTTAATAAATTCGAAAAATTACAGAAATTACCAAAAAGAACAGTGCCAACTAGCTTTAGCTTGGACAGGGCTTTTTTGTTGCAACGTCCGTCCCAGTTGAACAAGCCGAGGACCTCGTCGCTAAAAATTCGTT
>NW_023466558.1:757-7409 GCF_013731165.1 Rhagoletis pomonella
TTTTCTTACTTCCTTTTCAAAAGTTATTCTGCCTTGGAGTTTAAAAATGTCTGCCGAAAAAGGAATACAAATTCAATGTAAAACTGTTTAATAAATTCGAAAAATTACAGAAATTACCAAAAAGAACAGTGCCAACTAGCTTTAGCTTGGACAGGGCTTTTTTGTTGCAACGTCCGTCCCAGTTGAACAAGCCGAGGACCTCGTCGCTAAAAATTCGTTTAATAACTGAATCAATGTCCCCGGTGGCTCCTTTCATTATGTACAAGTAGGAAGACTGTAACAAAAAACTGTTGTTCTATAAACAGGTAATATAATATACAGCAAAAGCAATACTTACAACCGCGTCCTGGTAGGTTGTATCATGGTTGTATCATCCTCCATGTAAAAAACGGCGTCAATGGACATCATAGGCAGGATGACGTTGAGCTCATTATGGAGATCCTCTCCAGTCCCTCCACTTATTTTGCATATTATCTGATGCACCTTTTTGGTGAGCACTTTTATCTCCCTAACGGCTTTATGATGTGCCAACATGTCAGGTTTTTGGATCATCTAAATTGTATAAATAACATACATATGTACACAACTAAATATGTTTTTCTCAACACATGATTTGGTTATAGCTACATTGTTTGGTTATAGTCATGTGTTGAGAGCAATATATTTAGCTGACTTTTTTCGGACTATATATTGAAATAAATACAGGGTCCGGGAAAGTGGTCCTAGATACTTAATGACATTCTTATTTAGGTAATTTCTAATTAATGAAATGGGAATGACTTGATGAATGAGAAATGACCTATATAATAAATGTCCTTAAATATCTAGGATGACTTAGCCGGTAACCCAAACACACTCCTTCTCTAAAATTGCAAAGCAAAGGAGACAGTAAAGGAGTAAACAGTCCAACTACGGTTTGCTTGTTAGAGAGGCTCGAGGCGAAACTGGAAGCATCCATAGAGAATATTATAATGAAGATAAAGGAGAGCGAAGAGCGTGTGATGGAGAAGATTGGTGAAATTTCGGCTGAAATTACCAACTTAAAATCAGCAATGAAAGCCGTTGACGAGAGAGTGAGTGCGCTAGAGTCATTGCGCTACGAAAGTAATGACCAAAACAAAGAAGTCATCACTTTATGTCAACAAGTTGATGAGCTTGAGAATGCGTTGGTAGCGACAGATGTCATTATTTATGGTGTTCCGCTTATAGCTGAAGAGAATTTAACTTCGCTGTTCTCTAAACTTTGCACATCGATTAACCTGACCACGCTGCCCGCCCGTTCAACTTTTCGTTTGCGCAAAAACAACAGCAACAAGAAGCCTTCTCCTATTATAGTCAAGCTAAATTCATCATATGATCGTTCACTCTTATTTAAGGCGATTGCCGGCTTTTTTAAGGCAAATAGAACGCCGCTAACACTTCGCGATATAGGGCTCAATGGTGATGAGAAGATCTATGTGCATGAATGCCTTACGAATAAGAATCGTGAACTTATTCAATTTGCAACACGGCTGAATAGACAAAAATTATTGGCGAGTGCATTTTCTATACGTGGACAAATATATGTAAGAAAGCATCTTAACAGTGAAGCAACAAAAGTACTGGATTGTGAGAGCGTTGAGCGCATTGCAGCTGCTTCCTAACTCAACACATTTTATTTACATATATACATATTTATCCCTGCCATGCTTGGTGTGCATTTTCTATTATTAGTGTTAATTTTATACTTTTTTAAGTTATTCTGTATTTATACCTCTTCTTACCTTAACCTTATGTTTCCCTTTTCGATCTCCATTCCCATTGTAACTGACCGTTTGCAAGCATCTCTTTTATTGCATAGATATGAGTAACAACCTGAGTGAGCACAATAACAATGATAATATAAGACTAGCTCTTAAATATGCGTGTGACTACCATACAGGGTTCAATGTGTGCCACTTCAATGCTCGAAGTTTAACAGCTGAAAAACTTGAGTATCTTAATTTAACTTTTCGTGATCTAAACATTGACGCAATCTGTGTGACTGAGACCTGGTTTAAGCCTTCTTTTGCGAATAGCGCATATACTCTGTGTGATTATTCAATTGTGAGGAATGATAGAACTACTGGTAACAGAGGGGGGGGGGGCATAGCGATCTATCACAGAGCCGATCTCAACTTTAGAGTCATTTATAAATCTCACTCCCATGAAGCTGTCGAAAGCATGTTTGTTGAATGTTGTGATAATATACGAAAGTGTCTTATTATATGTGTATCCTCCATAAATCAAATGATCTCACCTCATTGTTTGCTAAAATCTCTGAATTGTCCTTGAGCTATGTTCATGTTCTCATCTGTGGTGACTTCAACGTTGATATGTTAGCTAATAACGAAAGATCTAATCAGCTATTGAACAGCTTTAACACCTGTGGTATTACTATCACAAACGAATTTGCAACTCGGTTTGCGCCCCACTGCAAGCCAAGTATGTTGGATCTTTTTGGTGTAAGCGTTGGTAGTAGTGTAAGTCATGTTGATCAATTTTCCCTGGCTGGAGTTTCTGACCACGAGCTAATGATAATATTTTTTGACTTTGAATTTCACAAAACGAAGCCTTTAACAAATTTTACCTTTAGAGATTTCAAGAATGTAAACACATCTGCATTATATGGCGAAAGTGTCTCACTTAACTGGAACTGCTGCTGGTACTTTGCAAATGTTGACGACAAATTAGCCTATTTTACAACGCTAGTACAATACTTATTTGATAAATATGTCCCTATTCGCAGTATTAAAACAATTGATCATAAAAAACCTTGGTTCACTAAAGCCATTTTAGTCCTTATCAAAGAGCGATGTAGGGCTTATAGATCCTGGAAGCGTAATCCCACCAATGAACGCTGGAGCACATATAAAAACTTGCGAAACAAAGTAACATCTGCTTTGCGTAATAGTAAAAAAGCCTATCTCGATGCAAAATTTAATTCCAACATGCCTTCCAAGGTGTTGTGGAAAAATCTGAAGTCACTGGGTGTCTGCGCCAAGGATGTGAAAACCTGTATGATAGATGCTGATTTAATGAACTCATACTTCGTTGGCGTTAATTCACATCCGAATGCACCACCTTTCAGCATTAATGAAAAACTAGTTTGTAATCCTGCTTTCGAGTTTGTATTCGATGCAGCCACTGAAGACGGTATTGCAAAGTGCATTCTTGCAATAAAATCGAACGCCATTGGTGTGGATGGTCTTAGCCTGCGTTTTTTAAAACTTATCCTCCCGTACGTGCTTCCCACACTTACACACATTTTTAACTTTGCCTTAGCTTCCTCTACCTTTCCAAAGCAATGGAAGATTGCTAACGTGATTCCGGTCCCAAAAAGCAACTCTTGTAACTCTCCCCAAAACTTTAGACCCATCAGTATTTTACCAATGTTGGCGAAAGTTTTCGAAAAGTTTATTTCCGCTCAGATAGTGTCCCATATGAACAAATTTAATTTATTGAGCGAACTCCAGTCTGGGTTTAGATCCAACCATAGTTGTTCCACAGCCGTGTTAAAGATTATGGACGACATCCGCTCCGCTTTCGACAGTAAGCTGCTCACAATTTTAGTACTCTTAGATTTTTCCAAAGCTTTTGACATGGTAAACCATGATATTCTTCCTTTGAAATTGAAAAATTATTTCGGGTTCAACCCCAGTACACTTAAGCTTATAAAAGACTACCTCTCGAACAGGTCACAGGAAGTCCAGTGTGGAGATATCTTCTCACATCGCCGAGAAATTACCTGTGGGGTACCTCAAGGCTCCATTTTGGGCCCCATACTTTTCAGTATTTTTATAAATGACATTGTTCAATGCTGCCAAAACTCTTCCATTCACCTATATGCTGATGATACGCAGATGTACCTTTCACGTCCCATAGGTCTTGCCGAAGACTTGGTGGCCAGATTAAATGAGGACCTGAAAAGAATTGAAGTCTGGGCCACCATGAATGGCCTCTCTTTAAATGCCACCAAAACGCAGGTACTTCCGATTTCGTGCGTTCCTTTTGATCTCAGTAGCATATCACCAATTATTTTGAACGAGATGGAACTAAAATTTGAATATGCTGTAACTAATCCTGGTATTAAAATGAATTCCCGCTTAACTTGCACGGCTCACATACGTTATAGTATATCAAAAATATATTTTATATTAAGAAATCTATGGCATATATGCTATTGTCTGCCGATTAACACAGAACTCAAACTAGTTAAGTCCCTCATCGTTCCCTATATTTCCTATTTTGAACTGGTCTATGGCAATCTAAGCTACGATTCTAAGAATAAATTAAATCTAGTTTTAAATAACGTGGCTAGGTTCATTTATTCTAAAAAGAAGTTTGACCACATATCATTTTATACTAAAAATATTCTTGGGCTTACCCTTGATAATTACCTAAAAGTCCGCCATTTGGTGTATCTATTCAAATTAATTAGAAACCGTCAACCTGGTTATCTTTTCCGGAAATTAGTTTTTGTGAAATCATCTCGTACACACAATATTGTTGTCCCAAAGTACAAAACTTTAACGGCATCTATATTGTTTTTTGTTAGTGCTATAAGAATTTGGAACTCACTACCAATTTCAATTAAATGCATAACATCGATTGGTTGCTTCAAAATGGCAGTTACAAACCTATATGTGTAATATCCTCCCTCTATTCCCCTCATCTATGTTTATCTATGTTTACTATCCTATTACCCCATCAACTAATTTGTTATTTTACTTTCTTACCCTATAATTTTTGTATTTTATACTTATTTTAGTACTTGTACGATTAAGTTAAAAGTTTTGAAATTGATATATTTATTTATTTAATTATTTATTTATTCTGTTATTAGTCAATGAATACAAAAAATTCTTACTGACTAAGACGACTAAACTTAAGTTACTTAAAATGATTGCTTAAACATAAAGTTACCAAGCCTCTTGGAAGCGAGATATCCAAAGAATAACATTGATTTAATTCAATTAAAGTTCTGATCAATGGCGCATTAAGAGAATAATACAACTTAACAAATGGAAAGAAAAATATATCCACATGCCGAAGACTGCGTGATGGCACATTGAAGCCTATTCTGCTTAAAAGCTCAGGACAGTCGACATAACTGTGGGGTTTGTATTTGTGTTATTACCTTTTATTGTACTGTGTTCATTTCAACTTTGTAATTTTGGAAATTTTAGATTTATGTGATTTTTGTGGTTCGTCAATCAAATAGAAAATTTTTATTATTCAAACTTTTCTCGAATTGCTAACAACATAAAAATAAATTAAGTTTTGTTAACTTTTAATAAATATATAAAAAAAAAAAATCTTTGGAATCAACTACATTTTTGGCGATCCTGCCAGGAGCATCTCAAGCCATTATACGTTTACGTATATCTTTGCGAACCACAATTGTGCCTGTGCTGATTTGAAAACATCACGAGAGGCCTGCGCGCCATGCAAGTCTTCAGTTTTGGCAAATTCCCGGAACTACAATAGAGGTTGCTTCATCCAGTGTTAGCGTAGCATGCAGGGATTGCAAACGCCACTACAATCAGCATCAATTAAAACTAACAGCGTCAGCATTAGCATCTGCTTCAGCTTCAGCTAGTCGCAGAAGCTGTTTTAACTACAACCACAACATTTACTTCATAACAGAGGAGAACTAACGATTCAAGTTCACCACTTAAGAAGCGGCGATATCTTTCCTACTCATCAACGCCAACACTAACTCCAATAACAACTACTGCGTACAACAACAGACAGCGACAGCGTTAGTAGCAGCAGGAAAATCAACGTGAACATCGGCAGTGTCACGTACCAGTTTCAGTGCCAGTAGTAGCAACGGAAGTAGCAGTAGCAGCAACACAAAAACGCTCAACAAATGAAGAACATAAACTTTAGACGCAGTTGATAACTCCGCCGATAATAGTAGTGATAACAACAGTACTAGCAGCAGTGTAAATATCAACTATACAAAAGCAAAGCTCCTACCACTGGCAACAACAAGAACGGTAAGAAGCAATAGCAACGACAACGCAGCAACAATCACGTTGACTGTGCTGTCAATATCAGCAGTTGCAGAGCACAGTGAGCTGTTTCTTTTTATGTAATATTTTTGATAAATATATTTTTATATTTATTATTATATATATTTTAATTTTTTATTGTAAACACTCCTTATAGAGATTTTTTTTTGTGCGAAGTTATCATAATGTTTCGTTCACCCCCACATGATACACACACATCTACATGGACTAATAACACTGGCCTACAAATTTCAACTTTTTTTCTGCGAATAAGACGGGACCTGGTGTTTCTGAACGGATTTTTCGTGCTGAACACGAATCCGGGGTCAAAAATGTCCCATCACGTCACGTTTTCGAGAAAAAAGGGGTTGAAACCCCTAAAAACAGCGGTTTTGGCCATTTTCGAAAAATTATAGAGCTGAACCCTGACGTGGTACAAATTTTGCATATATCAGAAATTAAAGGCTAAACCGTGCCCTTTCGAATGAGCCCTATGCCGAATTGATCGCGTGCACCCTTAAAGCAGGGGGTGTATTTGTGTTTAGGGGTGCAGGAAAAATTGATCACAGAAAGAATTTAATCTTAAACGATCATAGAAAATTAATAATGCCAAG
>NW_023466559.1:0-7406 GCF_013731165.1 Rhagoletis pomonella
ACATATTTATTAAAACTGAAAGAGACCTCTATTTAAGGACTGCATCCGTATTTCCTGATGCCTTAAATTATTTTTTCAACTTCGCAAAAACTTTGAAAGACTAAGAATTCGCCAATAAGAGTATCTAAATTAGGGCTGCCAGACGTCCTGGTTTTCCAGGATTTGTCCTGATTTAAACAAATTTTCCTGGTGTCCTGGTCCAGACTTTAATTGCCCTGGTTATTTATTGAAGGTCAATGCAGACACCCATCTTATTTTTAGCAGATTTTGCTTTGAAAAATAAGTTAAGCTTTCTGTCATTAGCAGGGAACGGATTTTTAGGACCTAAAAACCTATAAAAAAGGCAAAATAAAATAACGAAATAGGCTGGAAAAGGCAAAATAAAATAGCGAAAAAGGCAGGAAAAGGCACTAGGTATTGCAAAAAAGGCAAAACAAAATAGCGAAAAAGGCAGGAAAAGGCAAAAAAAAGGTATTGCAAAAAAAGCAAAATACGAAGAACAATCAAAAAATATATTTATTTTAGAAATGTTTATTCAATTCAATTCAATTCAATTCAATTTATTAACTTCTTGAGTACAGTAAAACGCGAGGTCTTTTCAATGTACAAATAATCCAAAAAAAAATTACAAAATTAACTTCAACTAAAATCTAATTAGATAAAGTACAGAAAAATATTGTGATGGTAACAACAATATTTAATTATAAGTAATAGTTGTGCAAAAAAGCAAACCATATATTTATATATAATAGATAAAGATAATATTTTAGGAGAGGAGTTTTAGGGAAGGTAGAAGGATTTTACTTAAAAAGACTTGTAACTGCCGCTTTGAAGCATCCAAACATTGTTATACATTTAATTGAGGTTGGTAAGGAGTTCCAGATTCTGACAACACTAACAAAAAACAATCTAGACGCTGTTAAAGTTTTATACCTAGGTACAATAATATTATGGGTGCGAGACGATTGAACCAGGTTCAGTTTTCGGTAAAGATAGCATGGTTGTCGGTATCTAATTAACTTATACAAAAATAAGATGTTACGAATCTTCAGATAGCTCTCCAAGTTCGAGCCTAAGATGCTTTTTGTGAACTCTGAAATGTGGTCATACTTTCTTTTACCGTAAATAAATCTGGCTGTATTATTTAAGGTCATATTTAATTTGTTCTTGGATTCACTGTCCAGATTACAATAAATCATTTCGAAATACGAAATGTTGGGGACAATAAGAGACCGTACCAATTTAAGTTTTATGTTAGTTGGTAGGCAGTTACACGTTTGCCATAAATTCCTTAGAATCAAATATATCTTGGATATACAATGGCTAATGTGATCTGTGCAAGTTAAATGTGTATTCATTTTAAAACCAAGATTCGTTACAACGGATTGGAAATTCAACTCCGTATTGCCCAGCATTAATGACGGCAAACTTCTTAAATCAAGAGGATCAAACGATATAGGCAGTACCTGCGTTTTGGCAGCGTTTAAACTGAGACCGTTCGTTTTGGCCCACTTTACTATTCTACCAAGATCTTCATTTAACCTAAAAACTAAATCTTCACCTAGACCGATGGGACGCGAGAAATAAATCTGTGTGTCATCAGCATATAAATGAATACATGAGTTTTGGTAACAGAAAACAATATCGTTTATGAAAACACTAAAAAGAATGGGACCTAGAATCGAGCCTTGAGGTACTCCAGAAGTTATTTTTTTGCGACAAGAAAAGATGTCTCCGCATTGGACTTGTTGGTATCTGTTTGAGAGATAGTTGCTCATTAATTTGAGTGACGTTGAATTAAAACCAAAATAATGTTGCAGCTTTAACAGAAGAATGTCATGTCTAACCATATCAAAAGCTTTAGAAAAATCTAAGAGCACTAAAATAGTAAGTAACTTATTATCAAAAGCAGGACGAATGTCTTCCATAACTTTTAACAAGGCAGTAGAACAACTGTGGTTGGATCGAAAACCAGATTGGAACTCGCTCAAGAGACTGTACTTATCAAGGTGGTGAATTATTTGGGTGAAAACTAATTTTTCGAAAACTTTCGCTAGAGCTGGTAAAATGCTAATGGGTCTAAAGTCCCTTGGAGAGTCAGCTGAGTTGTTTTTAGGGATCGGAATAATATTTGCAATTTTCCATTCTTTGGGAAAGGTAGAGGAGGTTAAGGCATAATTGAAAATATGTGTAAGAGTAGGCAGCACATAAGGCAGTATTAGTTTTAGAAAGCGTAGACTGACTCCATCCACGCCGGTAGCATTTGATTTTATTGCAAAGACGCATTTTGCGACGTCATCTTCCGTAGCTACATCGAATGAAAATTCGTATACCGGCTTATAATTTAAACTTTCATTAGTAGTAAAAGGATACGGATCTGACAAGACAGCACCAGTAATGAAATAAGTATTCATTTCATCGGCATCAATCGTACATGTTTTCGCGTCCTTAGCACAGACTCCTAATGTTTTTAAATTTTTCCACAATGCTTTAGGGGACAAGTTAGTGTTGAGCTTGGTTTCCAAGTAGTTCTTCTTGTTATTACGTACTGCTTTAGCCACTTTATTTCGGAGATTTTTATAACTATTCCAGCGCTCAGTTGTAGGATTTCGTTTCCAATACCTATAGGCCCTAGATCGATCTTTAATAAGATTTAGGATAGCATTCGTTAGCCAGGGCTTTTTATAATTATTTATTTGTGTACTTCTTACTGGAACGTGTTTTTCAAACAGATATTTTACTAGCAAAGTGAAGTGGGTTAATTTTTCATCAATATTAGAAAAGAACCAGCAGCGATTCCAGTCTAGTGAGATACTATCGTCAGTTAATGCGGCTACATTGATATTTTTGAAGTCCATAAACGTTAAGTGGCTAATTGGATCCTTTTTAAAAAATTCAATATTAAGAGAAATAAATATTAGCTCGTGATCAGAAACACCGGCTAGGGGAAACTGGTCTACATGATTTATTCCGCTAGCAACACTTACACCAAAAAGATCTAACATGCTAGGCTTACAGTGTGGTGCAAAGCGAGTTGCATATTTGTTCGCTATGGTAATGCCACAGCCGTTGAAGCTATTCAGCAAGAACTTACACCTAGCATTTTCAACGAGGAGATCCACATTGAAGTCACCACAAATGAGGACATTCACATAGCTCAAGGACAGTTCTGAAATTTTAGTGAAAAGCGGCGATATATCATTAGATTTATGGGGATTATAAGTACAGACAACCAGACACTTTTGGACGCTATCACTAAACTCAACAAAAATACTTTCGACCGCTTCAGGATAGTAGGATTTATAGATGATTTTACAATTGAGCTTAGGCTTATAATAAATCGCTATCCCACCGCCTCTTTGGCCAGCAGATCTGTCATTTCTTAATAGTGAAAAATCACAGAGAGCATATGCGGAGTTAGTTACATACGGCTTAAACCATGTCTCGGTTACGCAAATCACGTCAACGTTTAAATTCTGAAAAATAAAATTTAAATATTCTCGCTTATCAACTGTTAGACTTCGAGCGTTAAAATGGCAAACATTAAACCCACTATTATGTTCGCATGTAACTTTAAGAGCTATTCTTAGATTGTCGTTGCTAGTGTGCCTTAAGTTGCTAAACATATGCATATACACTTGTTTAAGATGCTTACAAAGAGGGCAGTCACAAAGGTTAAGTAAATGTGAAAGGGAGACAAGGAGTTTTGGTCATGTGGGATACAAAAGAAATACATAAGATAATAAGGGAAACAAAAACACACATAAAACAAATCGTTCTGCTTAATAATATATATGTATACAGGTTTCAAATGGCAGCTACAATGCGATCAACGCTTTCACGATCATGCACTCTAGTCGCTTCACTGTCGGCACACCTTCTAATGTAGACTTGCCCACGAATATAGAATGCACTAACTAGGCGTTTTTGTCTTTTTAGCTCAGTTGCCAGTCGCATAAGCTCACGATTCTTCCTAGTTAGGCATTCATGTACGAAGATCTTCTCGTCAGTATTCAATCCTATGTTACGCAAAGACAGAGAATTTCGGCCAGATTTTAAAAAAGTAGCAATCGCCTTAAACAATTGTGAGCGATCAAACGCAGAGTTTAGTTTGACGATAATTTGGCAATGCTGGTTACTACCTCTGTTCTTACTTTTGCTTTTGTTCGCGCGCAGACGAAAGGTAGAGCGCACGGGAAGTGGGGCAAGTTAACCGCCTGGCATAGTTGTGAGAACAAGAGATCTAAATTTTCTTCTGGCACCTGCGGAACACCATAAATGATAACATCAGCCGCCACTAGCGCATTCTCCAACTCATCCACTTGTTGACATAATGTTATAACATCTTTGTTTTGGTTACCATTTTCGCGCAACGTCTCTAGCACACTCACTCGCTCCTCCATAGATGTCATTGCGGACTTAAAATTGGCAAGATCAGCACAAACTTCAGAAATTTTCTGCATAACTCGGTCTTCGCTTTCTTTAATTTTCGTCATTATGCTAGTCATGGATGCTTCCAATTTCATTTCAAGTCTCTCTATTAAACTCACCGTTGTTGGACTGTTTACTTCTTTGCTTAGCAGGTTTTGAACGGGAGTTTGCAGAGGAGAGGGTGCGTTACGAGCACTTTTTCTTTGAGTTTGCAAAGGCATCTCCACTCGCTTGATAAACAAGAGGAAATTTTAAAACGAAAAAGAAAATCAAGCGAAAAAATGCGACGTAAACAAATATCAGCTACAGCAGTGGAGGCGTTCGCACAGATATTCAACTAAATTATCTTTATTAACTGTTGGTAATTACTTTAAGAGCGTGATTAAATGTAGCGCCACAAAAACACGTCCACTCACAGTGACATCACCTCAATTCATATATATAAGCCGCATGGGCATGCGTATATTTTTTAATCTTAAAAAAAAAATTGTAATTGCTATAATCACTTTTTTTAAGGTAGAAAAGGCAAAAAAGGCAAATATCTTAAAAAAGGCAAAAAAAGGCAACATCAAATGTGTATATATGGAATCAGGGAAAGCTAAATCGTGGACATTCTTAATCGAATATACTCCATCTCTTTAGCAGAAAAAAAGGCAATTTCCATAAAATCCGTTCCCTGGTCATTAATAATCGAAATTCGATAATGAAACATTTTTTCTTACTTTTTTCAGTCCTTATTGGGCAGGTCTTTTAGAATGGCCTCACTTCATAGTCAGACTACCATGATCATGAAGCGCATTGTACGATATTTGGAAATTTGTTAATGGTGCTAAGGCAAGCATTCAACATTTTCCAAGTTACGTCACCGTCAAGAGAAATTTTTGAAATTGAAAAAAAAATTCAGAACTTGAGCGTTTCATCATCATCAATCATTCAACTCTATGGATTGTGCCACAAAACTACATTGCTTATAATATCAGAAAATACTTCAAAATATTTAATGGAACGCCAGAACCAAAGAAACTGTATTTATAGGGAATATGTGTCCTGGTCGATGGGCTTAATATTATGGCAGCCCTAATCTAAATTGAATCAGTAAATTGAGAAAAACGAACTGTAAGTTGTGGGCAAAGCCATTCAATTATTCAAATTTGTTGTTTTTAGACTGAAAGTTATTTTCGAGATAACTAACAACACTCGACAAAAAATGTCAGCCCTCTGGTAGATAATGACCCGCAATATGCCCATAAAACGATTGCTCTTTTATATTAATTTCTTGCGCATATTAAACATTACCGAAAACAAGTCAACTATAATTAAATTATTTTCTTCTTACTTTTTACGGTTAATTTTAAGAAAGTTGCAACGTTATGTAAAAATATTAAGCAAATCGTAAAGTATTTTGTTTGTGTAAAATAATATTACACAAACAAAATACATGGGCAAAAATTACCGATCACCGAGTTACTGTGTACCAAGATCGGTGGGAAGAACTCTTTACAAATTTGATTACTCAGAATTGAAAAATCAGTACAAATCAGTACAAATTTAAAAAAATCAGGACATTAGCGTACTGATTGAAGGAATGAATAAAATCAGTACGCCAGTGGAAAAATCAGTACTGTACTGATAAAATCAGTACGTCTGGCAACCGTAGACCTGGGCCGCTTACCCCCGATACTTCCTCTTCTGGGCTGTGGAAAGAGGACCAACTACGTCATTGGAGGGTAATTGGCAGCGAACTGCTTCTCAACCTACATCACCTGAAAGAGATTGGTCCTCTTCGTACTCCGAAGAAGAGAGGATTGGCTTTTTCGTCCTACTCTCCTCCAGGATGCACTCCTAGTCTATAACGTTGGGGACTTTGGCAATGTTTGGGACCGCAAATGCGGATGATTTCCCACAGATACTACTAAAGTAGGTTAAAGGGTTAACTAAGTACAAGGTGTTAATAAATTTGAAGATATGCGTTTGACAAAACTTGTTTAATTTTCTCTGAAATCTTAATAATATGGACACTAGTGCAAACGACTTTTGCCTTGTTTTCTAGGTGTTATTTAAATTGTTGCATAAATATCTTTTTTAGCATATCTAACTATGTATTTTTTTACAATCTTTTAATATATTTGCCATAGTTCTTGCATATTTGTTGCATATATTTTGCATATATTTTACATATATTTTGCATATTCAATTTGCATAAAAATCCGAGCTCTAATAATTACTTTACACCAGTCACAAGCACTTGTCCCACCAGTCATAAATTTAAATATTTTTATGAAGATTATATAAGCCATATTTTTATTGAAATGAAAGCGTATAGTTCATATTTTAAACACAAAAACATCTTTCGTTTATACCGAAAAATGCAACCTTCTCTTTGCCCTCTACGCACAAACACTAAGAAGAGGGCGATGAGAAGGCAACATTTTTTGTAAAAACGAAATCGCCATAAGTGTTTTGGCTAAAATCAATCTTTGAGTGCACAAAGGAAAAATAGAGTTATTTTCATAATACATTAATTCAAATTATAGTTACATAAAACTAAGAAATCGTTTGGTATTCTTGTTACAGCAATTTTATACATTAGTTAGTCAAAAAATATCTTCCGCTGTTGTATAAGTTCCAACGACATAGTTATAATTCACAATTGGTCACATTCTGGAGTAAATGTGTCACAATGGAATGGCCCTGATGATGATTAGTAAGTGTGCTGATGGAGCTGATCCCCCGTTTTTTTTCGACGCCATTTTGGATAAGGCATTTTTTTTATAATGTACTGTGTTTTAGAGAAGATTGAAATAAATATGTAATCCGCCATTTTGTGGTCGGTATCTCCCTTTTCGCCAGCAAGCAAAGCAAACTTTATATTTAAGTTAGTTCCTCTCAGGTGCTTCGTTTTAACGTGGTATTGAAAAAAACAAAATCACATATTTATTAAAACTGAAAGAGACCTCTATTTAAGGACTGCATCC
>NW_023466560.1:0-7403 GCF_013731165.1 Rhagoletis pomonella
AAAAAGCAACACAGTCTAAGCGGTAGAAGTTATAGCGCTATTTCGGAGATCACCACATCTCCTCATCAGACTTCTTTTCCCTGCTTCCCTGCTGAATTCTAGAAAAAAGAAGTCTGATGAGGAGATGTGGTGATCTCCGAAATAGCTGCTATAACTTCTACCGCTTAGACTTTGTTGCTTTTTTAATATTTCCTAATAAACAATCGTGGTACAAAAGCTCAATAAAAATATTAAAAATAATATATTAGTTAAGGTTACTTGGAAATATAATTGTAAAGACTTTTCGTTTACACTTAAGCGCGGCATTTTTAAGAATGTTATATTTGCGATAGGTCGTTCATACCAAGAATGATAGAATACAAAGATTGCGCCGATAGGGGTGCAAAAATTTTTCGTTCAGCGCATCTACGTCATAATATAAAAGTTGTTGTTGGCGAGCTGTCAAATCGCATACAATTTCGACGAAAAAAAGTAAATATAGAATAAAATTTAGTTGAAAGACTAAAATAAAACAATCTGGTGGCAATTTATTGAATCGAGAAGACGGTAAATTTATTTTGTGTTTCTTTTACATTATTTATATTATTATTTTATTTCAGGTAGTGAGTAGGGCGTTCAAATAAAAATTGCATTCTGTGGCCGCCGTTGCGCAGGCATATGGAACGAGTAAGATTTCCAAATGAAATTGAAGCCACAGCAAATAGTGCATAGCTCCAAGGCTTGGAAACAAATATAGAAGCTATACGATGCCAGAAAGACTACAGAGAATCGAAGAGCGCTAACCAGGAAACAGCGTAAAAGGGCCAATTCGTTGAGCAAGGGCGTGCTCATAGCATGGTAATTAGCATCTGCGACAATACATTACTTTTTACTAACTTCCAATGCGTACTTATTTCAGGAAATACGGTGCCAACCATGCAACCGGTGCAACCATTAAGGTAAAGTGTAAAGTACAATTCTATGAAGCAATTAAAACAGCATAGGGATGCGGTTTAGTTATTTGCACACACATTTTTGGTTGCTGTGCCCAAACGAGTGACCCGAATCTAAAAACGTTTACACACACTTGTAGACAAGTCTACGCTTTATTTAAAAAAAAAAAAAAACTAATTACTATATCTGCAATAATTTTTTTATAATTTCGGTTTGAATTATGGTATTTTTGCAAACTTGCGAGCTGACTTTTCATAAATCGCGGTCCATCATATTTCGTTTAGAGGGATTTGGGTAGCCACGCCCCAACCCCTCCGTCCACCCTTCACCCCAAAATCGTTGTACAAATAACTAAACATTCCTCCAGCACAGAATTACAAACATTTAATTGTACTGAATTGAAATGTTTATGACAAGTTGATTTACGTAGTTTTAGGATTTTACCTGTGAATTGAAAAGATTAATATATAATATTCCAAGGTTTTAAATAATAAAACAAATTTTGCTAAGTCAATATTTTTGTATATTTGCGTTTTCTTTTGTGCGCTGTTTCAATAATTTCTTGGTTGAGTTTTCGTATTTTAGCAAACATTCGTGTTCTGAAAAATATTTTTTTAATTTTTATGTCACATTCAATATCAGATGCTTGGTCTATGAGTTCTTTTATAAAATTATTACTAATGAGTAGTGTCTCTCCATTAACTGCTACAAATATTGACTCAAGTTGTGACATGCACTCCATCATACTTGCGCTTGGAAGTGATAAACCACCCTCACTTAAGTGGTTCGCCCATGAGAGTGATGGGTCCTCGCTAGTTTTGAAGGACGAGGTATGAATTTCATCACGTAGTCTGTGACATATATATCCGGCTACATTTTCTAGACCGTCATATTCTAGATCATCAAACTCCTTTGGTTCAATTTCTTCCAATGGAAGTTTCATGGGTCGCAATATCGTACCTGTATAAAAAGTTTCGTACCTGTGTAAGTATGTACATTATATTACAATACAAAAAATTTCAAATACCTGTAAGAGTAGGCTGAGATGGTTCTAAATCTGGGGTATCATCAACCTCGACATTTCCTGCCGTAGAAATTGCGCCCTCATTGCGCCCAAGAATGTATTTTCTGAGCGGATATTTAAATTCCTGCTGGTCAGGGTGGTCGTGCAAACCACCTTTAGCGCGTATAACTCCAAAGAAGTTTTCAAGTACATCCTGGTTTAAATGATACGTCAGAATGTACTTGACACCGAATCGTCGTTGAAGGCTGGCAAGCAACAATTTTACGGCTTTATTTGATTGTATAATTCCTAAAATTAATCAGAAGCATGTGTACATATAGATTATTTAAAATATTAAGCATAATTAAAACTGTTATATACCATTTTGAAACGGTAATAGCGCATTTTTTCCAACGACTCTCATATTCCCCACCAGTTCTTACATTTCGTCCAATATTTGGTTTTGAACATCGACTGCAAGACCATACCCGTGACGCCGCACCCTAGAATCAGCATGAGGCACCCTGACGTTCATCACGTCAAACCAATCATTCGTCTAAAAAGTATAAGAGATTATTACACAGATATATGATTGCTTATATTAGGAAGAGAAGGATGAGGCGTCCAAGGATCTCTTCTATGAGCGCTTGGAACGTACATATGAGCGCTGCCCCCGACACGATGTCAAAATCGTGCTTGGCGATTTTAATGCCAAGGTGGGCAAGGAAGGGATCTTTGGCGCCACTGTCGGAAAATTCAGCCTCCACGACGAAACGTCCGATAACGGACTGAGGCTGATCGACTTCGCCGGGGCCCGAAATATGGTAATATGTAGTACTAGGTTCCAGCATAAGAACATCCACCAAGCTACATGGCTGTCTCCAGATCGAAAAACGAGAAACCAAATCGATCATGTTGTGATAGACGGAAGGCATGCTTCAAGCGCTTTGGACGTACGTACACTCCGAGGGCCACACATCGACTCGGACCACTATCTTGTTGTAGCCAAGATACGCACCCGCCTCTGTGCAGCAAAAAATGTGCGCCCAACAATGCAAGGAAAGCTTAACGTCGAAAAGCTGCAATCACAACAGACGGCCAATTTATTCGCCACTCGACTCACACACCTGCTCTCTGAGAGCACTCTTCAACAATCCGACGTACGCGAGCAGTGGAACCACATTTCCCGATCATTAAGTACCTCCGCCGAAGAAGTAGTTGGATTTCAGCGAGCCCGAAAGAATAACTGGTACGATGAGGAATGTCAAGAAGCTGCAGAGAAAAAAGATGCCGCCTACAGGGCCACGCTGCGATCGGGCGCAACGCGAGCCATGTGGGACCGTTATAGGGAACTGAAGAAGGAAGCGAGACGTATTTGCCGCAATAAGAAGAGAGAGGCCGAAATACGTGAGTGCGAAGAGCTTGAGATGCTGGCCGACAGGAAGAACGCCCGAAAATTCTACCAGAGGGTTAGGCGACTTACGGAAGGTTTCAAGACCGGGGCGAACTCCTGTAAGAACAACAATGGCGACCTAGTGACCGATGTCCAGAATATATTTCAATTGTGGAGGGAACACTTTTATAATCTACTGAATGGTAGCAGCGCTGAAAGTAGTGAAGAAGATGAACCCGAGTCCCCAGTCGATGATGATGGAGTAGCTGTCCCACCTCCTGACTATGACGAGGTACGAATAGCGAATAGCTGCTGGAGCTGACGGCCTGCCAGCCGAGCTATTCAAGTACGGCGGCGAGGAGCTGATGAGGTGCATGCATCAGCTCGTATGCAGAATATGGTCAGATGAACGCATGCCCGACGACTGGAATTTAAGTGTGCTCTGCCCAATCCACAAGAAAGGCGACCCCGCCATACGCTCCAACTACCGCGGAATTAGCCTTCTAAGCATAGGTTACAAGGTTTTATCGAGCGTATTGTGCGAAAGACTGAAGCCCACCGTCAACGAGCTGATTGGACCTTATCAGTGTGGCTTTAGGCCTGGAAAATCCACCATAGATCAGGTATTCACAATACGCCAAATCTTGGAAAAGACCCGCGAGAATAGGATCGACACACACCATCTATTTGTCGATTTCAAAGCCGCTTTCGACAGCACGAAGAGAAGTTGCCTTTATGCCGCGATGTCTGAATTTGGTATCCCCGCGAAACTAATACGGCTGTGTAAAATGACGTTGAGCAATACCACCAGCTCCGTCAGAATAGGGAAGGACCTCTCCGAGCCGTTTGATACCAAACGAGGTTTCAGACAAGGGGACTCCCTTTCGTGTGATTTCTTTAATCTTATGTTGGAGAAGATAATAAGAGCCGCAGAACTGAACCGCTCAGGCACAATACTTTATAAGAGCGTACAATTGCTGGCGTATGCCGACGACATCGATATTATCGGTAAAAACAAGGGCTACGTCTGTTCTGCCTTCTCGGGATTGGATAGAGAAGCAAAGCGAATGGGTCTGGTGGTGAACGAGGACAAAACGAAGTATCTCCTGTCAGCACACAAACAGTCAGAGCATACGCGTCTTGGCACCCACGTCACTGTTGACAGTTACAAGTTTGAAAAAGTAGACGACTTCGTTTATTTGGGAACCAGCATTTACACCAATAATAATGTCAGCCTTGAAATCCAACGGAGAATCACTCTTGCCAACAAGTGCTACTTTGGGCTGAGTAGGCAATTGAGAAGTAAAGTCCTCTCTCGTCGTACAAAGATCACACTCTATAAGTCACTCATCATGCCTGTGCTGGTGTATGGCGCGGAAGCATGGACAATGAAAGCATCTGATGAGGCGGCTCTTGGAGTTTTCGAGAGAAAGATTCTGCGAAAGATTTACGGACCTTTACGCGTTGGTGATGGCGAATATCGCAGACGATTTAACGATGAGCTGTATGAGCTTTACAACGATATAGACATAGTGCAGCGAATTAAAATTCAGCGGCTCCGCTGGCTTGGCCATGTCGTTCGGATGGACAGAAACGCTCCTGCTCTGAAAATATTCAACGCGAGCCGCGATGCTGGTAACAGAGGAAGAGGAAGGCCTCCTCTGCGTTGGAAAGACCAGGTGGAGAAGGACTTGGCTTCACTTGGCATTTTCAATTGGCGTCAGTTAGCACAGAAGAGAAATGACTGGCGTGCTGTTTTGGACTCGGCCAAAATCGCTTAGGCGGTTACAGCGCCAAATAAGAAGAAGAAGAAGATATTAGGTGTAGAACTTTTACCTTTTTAAACAATTGGAAGCACTCCTGCCAATTATGCCCACTCAAGTGCCCCAAGCTTGCAGCTCTTGTGATTGCTTGCGCTATCGTATGCGAAAACAGCTTTGTGGCCGTTTTGACTTTTTGCCTATGCGGTCCAGATACGTTGAGATGGCTAGCGGTGATCTTATGTGTGATGCTTAGGTCTTTTGAGGTGCATGACATCAGCTCTAATATTATGTCCTTTTTGACTATTTTCCCATCAATGACATATCCGTGGTCAACGAAATGGCTAGTTTAATTAAATGCGGAACGTCCGCGAACACAAAAATTTCTTCGTCTTCGAAGGTAAAGCTGCAAAAATATCTTGGTTTAGTATGTGTAAATAAAGAAATTAAACATTTTACTAACCACGGATTATCTTTGTGCACACCCAAGTCGTTGAACAAAGCTCTATTGCTGCCTCCGAGATCACATACAACAGCGAGAACATTGTAGCCACATTTTTTCGTCGTTCGCAAAATGCTTTGTAATATGTGATTGGTCATCCTGCAGTCGTAGTCATAAAAAATTGGCTGTTTCCAGTTGGATACTAAGCCTAATGGTGAAAATTATATATAAAATTGTACATAGATTTCGTATTATGAAATGTTTTTACAAGTATGTATGTATGTACCTCTTAGCATCGCTACTTGAACATAACTGGCTGGAGCTAGCGTCGAATCAGATGAAGCATCATAGCAGTACGTCTTTCTTATTTTCATTTCATCGAAGCACAACACAGACAGTTTCAGTCATATGCGTACATGCTGCCATTAATTTGAATACTGGCTCTAACAATCCTCGGGAAACATCAATTTTTTTTGACCATGTCTGCAATGTTCTGACTCCAGGAAGCGGAAAGCCCTTCTGTACATAAGCTTGTACGATTTCGCACCAGCAGCGTACAGAGTAATCGATTGGGCTATATCTTTCTCGCTCCAAAGTGGTCTTTTAACGCCATTCTTCAACTTCGCTATTTGGCCTTTTGTAAAAATCCCTTCCAACTTTTCTTCCATATTTTTGCAGGAATGTTCCGCTATCCGCACACGCTTTTTTGCCTCATTCATGTTGTAATCGTGCTTCTTGTCCTTCAACCAATGACTTCGCTTTAGTGCCGTGACTTCACTTCGGAGCTTTTTGTTCTCTTTTCGAAGAGATGCTTTTTCTTTTTGTAACGCTTCACTAAATAGGTTATATACATCACATTAAATAATTTAAATTCAAAAATTAATGAGAATCGACTTACCATTTTGCTTGCAAATCTTCCATTTCTTGTACTGAAAAGGACCGATTTGCAAGGCTGATTTGTAACGCTGATGCATCAGCAATACTATTGGCTGCAAGAGCACAATTTTCCTCATTCTCCTCCTCAAACGCCTGCGAAAGGTTGGTATCTTTACCAGCATCCTCGACCGCTTCAACGCAAATACATTCAACTGAAATTTCTACTTAGGTAAATATCATCTTGAACAACTAGTAACACTTATTACCTTCTTGTGATACAGAAGCATCACTTTGATGAAGAAGTTCAGAAACAATTTTTTTGTTTTGACGACGATGAACTCTTTGCGAACGCTCCGGGTTTTCATCACCGGGCTTGTAAATTGATGGCACGGAGCCTCGTTTCAACAATCTTCTTTTTGCATAACCTTAGAAATGTTTTAAACACTTTCATTAATATAAACACAATAAACGAAATAAATAAACATCCTACCCGTTTCGAACTGCAGACTATTTTCAAAATCTTCACTTGCAAAGTGATGCATGCAAATATAGCAAGTTTTAAATTGGAAATCCTTGCTTTGCCGGCAGAACTGGATCCACTTTTTCCTAAGTTCTGGATCTGAAGGAAAAGTAAACAAACTGCACTCTGCCGCCGTTTTTCCACATTTCGCAACTGCGCACTTCATTTTACAAAGTTTTTATTTTATAACTTTAACAAAAATATCACACATCAATACGTTTTCCTCGCAAACCAATACGCTTCCCACCAAAAATTTTATATTATGACGTCAACACTCGAACAGCTGATTTGTAAACAAGAGTAACGGACCTGCGCAAAGCGCAATCTCTTTATTCGATCATTCTTGGTTCATACGACTTTGTTCGCAACGTTTACATTTCGCCTAAAATGCCACTTCGCGACATTTTATGCATCGCACTATTGTGAAAAAACTAAATTACGAATACTTCTGTGAGTTACATTTCGGTTGTTCACGC
>NW_023466561.1:0-7403 GCF_013731165.1 Rhagoletis pomonella
AGCGTTAAATAAAATAAAAAATATGAATTTTTTTCGGCAATAAATCTTAAAAAAAAATGTATTAAAAGAAATTCCCTGCCGAGGTTTGATTTCGGACTTCCTGAATAGCACGAAAGGGTTCTGCTCGCTGGGCCATTGCTACTATTACAGCAACGTTATCGAAATTGAAATTTATTGAAAACAAACAAAAAATTTCAAAAGCACTCTCTAAAAAGATAACAGCCGCACTCAGAGTCGTTTAATGATTACTTAAGGTGTCCCTCAGTAACGATTTGAAAAAATTCCCTCTTACAGCCGCACTCAGAAACGTTTATTAAATTAGCTCTAACGGGCACTTAACTCTGTTAATTAATGTTTCCTCTCAGTTAAAAATTATGAAATACAAAATTTGAGTATGGCCCCAGTTGCGGCCCTTTATTTTTGTGGTATCACTCACTTTTTTCGTTCAGTTTGAAATAAAATATAAAAATAAGTATGCAGAGTACTGCATTCGAGAGATCCGAGTTCGAGTGCTAGGGCAGGAAAATTTTTTTTCCTATTTATAATTTTTTTTTCTTGTTCGATTTTTATAAACTGTCCTTATTGAATTTTTTTGCTTTTTTGATCTAATTTTCTCTTGATTTATAGATTTTGTTGCTTTAAAAAGGAATTTTTTTTATCTAAAAAATTTTTAGAAACTGTTTGCTGAAAGACAAACAAGACCAATAACAGGCCAATTCTGGCATCTGTGTTTCAACTCACCTCAGTCTTTCGAGAGACAACGATCTTGAAAACTCTTTTCTGTATTTCGAATGAGTAATTGAAAGATGTGTGCAATGGGGTATAGTCGTTGTGCTGGGTATGCAGTTACAGTCGCACGGCTATACTCAATCCCGACTCTTGCGTCCTCGTTCGCGCACTCTGGGCAATGTGAGCAACCCATGCGCAAGATGCGGTAACCAACCCGAGTGGAGCCTTGGGTCACGGCAGAAAGAGAGGGAGCTTTGGTGGGGCCACTCCGACTTATTCGGTTTAAGGGCTCACTGAAGTCTGCAGCGTCTGCTCACCAGGAGGTGCGGCTGCAAGCGGGCGTCTGTCTTGGAGCAAGCGGCCCGCTATACAAATGTGTATCCGGTTGAATACCATCCACCCCAGCAATGGTTGTGCGCTGGGTTTGGGACCCGCCACGTAAAAAATATTGCCAATGAAAAGACCAAAAAAGCCTCGGATAACTGCATCCCCACACGTTGACGACCCCCGCAAACGGAACATGGACTATGAATTACGGATATGCACCTGGAATGTCCGGACCCTCTATAAGGAAGGTGCCTCTATTCAACTGCTGGCTGACATCACCGCAGTTCAGGAAATGCGATGGACGGGGCATGGCTGCAAAAAATTTGCAGCATGCGACATCTACTACAGCTGCCATGAGACGGCGCACAAATTTGGTGTAGGATTTGTGGTTGGGCGGAGACTTCGACACCTTGTCTCCCGGTTCACGCCCATCAGTGAGCGAATCGCCACAATCCGCATAAAGGCGAAATTTAACAATATCAGCCTAATTTGTGTGCACGCCCCGACGGAAGAGAAGGACGACGAGACTAAGGAGCTTTTCTATGAGAGTCGAGGAGAAGCGTATGAACGCTGCCCCCGCCACGATATTAAAATCGTTCTGGGCGACTTTAACGCCAGGGTGGGCAAAGAAGGCATATTTGGTCCAACAGTCGGAAATTTCAGCCTTCATGACAACACCTCCGACAACGGAGAGAGGCTGATCGACTTCGCCGCGGCACGGAACATGGTAGTCAGTAGTACCAGACACCAGCATCGAAAGATCCACAAAGCAACTTGGGTGTCCCCTGATCAAAGAACAAAGAACCAAATTGATCATGTTGTGATAGATGGAAGATACGCTTCGAGCGTTCTTGACGTGCGCTCTATCCGAGGTGCCAACATCGACTCGGATCACTACCTTGTTGCAGCTAAGGTCCGCATACGCCTCTGTGCAATAAAAAACGTGCGGCAGGCAACGCGACGAAAGTTCGACATCGCAAAGCTGCAGTCACAATGGACAGCCGAAAAATTTAGCAACCGACTCTCAATCCTGCTTAATCAAGCAACTCCTCATCGCCTGGACATAAATGAGCAGTGGGACTCCATATCCCAATCCCTTCGCACCGCTGCGGAAGAGGTTGTTAGTTACTACAAACCGCGCAGAAACAACTGGGACGACGAAGAGTGCCGCGCGGCTGCTGCAGAAAAATTCGCAGCATACAAAGCTACCCTTCAGCCAATGGCGACACGCGCGACAATTGAGCGTTACCGGGAGAAAAGGAGGGAAGAGACACGCCTTATCAAGAGAAAGAAAAGAGAGGCAGAAAGGCGTGAGTGCGAAGAGCTTGAGATGCTGGCAGACAGGAACGCGGCTCGATAATTCTATCAGAAACTAAGGCAGCAATCAAATGGTTTTAAGACCGGGGCTAGCTCCTGCAAAGATGAAGATGGAAACCTGGTAACAGATGTCCATAGTACACTTGAGATATGGAGGGAACACTTTTTATTGCTTTTAAATGGCGAAACAGATGGCGCGTTTGATGAACTAGAACCCGAAACAATGTATAGGGACGAAGCTCACGTCCCTCAACTGGACCAAGACGAGGTGAGAACCCAAGACGAGGTGAGAACAGCAATAAAGCGGCTTAAGAACAACAAAGCCCCCGGAGCCGACGGTATACTGGCTGAGCTGTTCAAAGCCGGTGGCGAAGAGTTGGTGGGGCGTATGTACCAGCTTTTAAGCAGAATTTGGTCTGATGAATACATGCCCGAAGAATGGAATCTCAGTGTACTTTGCCCAATCCACAAGAAGGGAGATCCCGCCGTTTGCGCCAATTATCGCGGAATAAGCCTTCTTAATATTGCATACAAGGTCCTGTCGACGATACTGTGTGAAAGACTGAAGCCGTTCACGAGCCAGCTGATTGGACCTTATCAGTGTGGCTTCAGACCTGGTAAGTCCACCATTGACCAGATTTTCACAGCACGTCAAATCCTGGAGAAGACACTAGATAAGCAAATCGACACACACCATCTTTTTGTTGACTTTAAAGCTGCTTTTGATAGCACGAAGAGGAGCTGCCTGTACGACGCCATGTCCAAATTTGGGATCCCCGCAAAACTAATACGGCTATGTAGAGTGACGTTGAGCACAACCTTCAGCTCCGTTCAAATTGGGAAGGACCTCTCCGCGCCGTTTGAGACCAAACGAGGTTTTAGACAAAGCGATTCACTCTCGTGCGACTTTTTCAATCTGATGCTGGAAAGCGTAATAAGAGCTGCCAATCTGAATCGCAGCGGCACCATATATAGCAAAAGAACGATGCTGCTGGCGTATGCAGATGATATCGATATCGTAGGTCTGAAACAAAGGGACGTAACCGCAGCATTTTCCAGTTTAGAAAAAGAAGCTAAAGAGGTTGGTCTAGCGGTGAACGAGGGAAAGACAAAGTACCTCCTGGCAACATATAAAGAGTCCACGCGCTACGGGACACACGTCACTGTTGGCAGATATAACTTTGAAGTAGTGAAGGACTTTGTCTACCTAGGATCCAGCATAAACACCACCAACAACGTCAGCCTGGAGATCAAGCGAAGAATAACTCTTGCCAACAGGTGCTACTTTGGGCTCGGTAGGCAATTGAAAAGCAGAGCCCTCTCTCGACGAACGAAACTCACGTTCTACAAATCTCTCATCATGCCCGTCCTTTTATATGGCGCAGAATCTTGGACGATGTCGAACAAAGATGAGAAGGCTTTGGGGGCTTTCGAGAGAACTATTCTACGCAAAATCTACGGCCCTGTTTTCGTGGATGGCGGATATCGGAGAAGATGGACTGAGGAACTGTATGAGCTTTTTAACGACATGGACATAGTTAAGCGCATAAAAATACAGCGATTGCGTTTGCTTGGACATGTTGTACGCATGGATGACGACTCTCCGGTGAAAAGATCCTTCGACTCCGCACCCATGGGTGGACAACGAAAGCAAGGGCGCCCACGAACGCATTGGAAGGACCAAGTGCAGAAGGACCTGTCTGCGCTCGGGATAGGTTAGGTTAGGTTAGGTTAACTCGGCTGCCCTAATCCCTCAGGAAAAGGGCACACTTAGGCCACCAAGGGCCCGTTGTGATGCCGTATAAGAGACTCCATATGTCCCTCCTCTTACCCTAGTAGTGGAACCACTTCGTTGCTCTGATGAAGCGCACAAAGTCATAGACACTGGCTGAATCCAGTTCGGCCAGACATTCAAAAGAATAATGGAGGAACGAGCATCGGCGAGCTCTAGCCAGAGCAGGACAGTGGCATAAGTAGTGCTCCACGCTTTCGATTTCCTCTTCATCGCGGCAGCTACGACAGTAGTCGTTTGACTGCAAACCCATTCTAGTGGCGTGGATTCCCATCAGGCAATGCCCGGTGAGAACTCCAATAACATGCCGCAACAGTGGTCGCTCCAAGTGGAGAAGAGGGTGAGATCTACGCTTGTCAAGCTTAGGCCAGATATGTCTTGCTATCCTGCAAGTAGGCTCCGCAGACCATCTTATATTAGCCTGTCCGACGAAGTTATTCTCAAGCCAGAGCTTGCAAGAAGATAGCGGAATGCCCGCATTACGGGCTGTACTGATTGCAGGCAACAAGGTTCCTTTCCTTGCTAGTTCATCTGCAGTACAGTTTCCTGGTATGTCTTTGTGGCCTGGCACCCACACAACATTAGTGACGTAACACCTTGCCAGTTCATTAAGAGTACGTCTACATTCCAAGACAACCTTCGACGTAGATTTGTCACTATTAAGTGCTTTAATAGCCGCTTGGCTGTCAGATAAGATTGTTACCGCCTTCAGATTAATTAGAGAATCGATCAGCCAACTTGCAGCTTCATTTATTGCTGTTAGTTCAGCCTGAAAAACGCTGCATAGATCTGGCAGACGGAAACTGAGGCTAAGTGAGAGTTCTTGCGAGTATACCCCACTTCCTACCTTCAGATCCAACTTGGAGCCATCAGTGTAGATGGCTGTTGAGTCAGAATACGATATCAGGACCAAATCCTCCTCCCATTCTTCCCTTGAGGGGATCCTTGTCCGGAAATAATTCTTTAGTCCCGTAGACGGGACTGTGTAGTCCAGGCGCCTAAAGTCATCTGGAAGATTTTCCAAGATTCTAGAGTGCCTAAACCTCGTGTCACTCCATTTAATTAGCGCATTTAATCTAATAGCATTACAGCTTGCCTGTAGTTTACCATATAGGTCTACAGGTAGCAAGTGAATCAAGGTCTCTAGGGCTTTAGTCGGCGTCGATGGTAACGCTCCCGTGATCATCATGCACGCCACCCTTTGGACCGCTGTTAATTTGTTTCTTATTGTAGATTTATCTACGGACGGCCACCAAACCGTTATGCCGTAGAATAGAATGGGACGCACAACCGCTGTGTACATCCAGTTCACAATATGAGGCTTCAATCCCCATTCTTTCCCAATCGCCGATTTACAGGCATACATAGCAGTTATAGCTTTCTTGCAGCGCTCTTCTATATTGCGCCGCCAAGTTAACTTTCTGTCAAGAATAACGCCCAGATACCTAACCTCCTCCGAGAAAGTCAGTACGATACCGTTCAAGGAAGGAGGTTGTAGCCGGACAGCTTTCGTTTTCTTTGAAAACAGAACCATGGCCGTTTTTGCCGGATTGACACTAAGTCCTACTTCTTTGGACCAGGTATCCACGACGCGTAAGGCGCCTTGAACTAAGTCACATAGAACTTGGGGGTGCTTACCAATTGCCGTCAGGGCAAGATCATCCGCGTAAGCAATGACTTGGCAACCTGTGCCTTGCAACCGTGACAGCAGGGTATCCACAGTTAGATTCCAAAGAAGTGGGGAGAGAACACCGCCTTGTGGGGTTCCGCGACTCGCATATCTTGTTATAGATACCTCCCCCATCTCCGAGTAAATAGTTCTACTGCCTAAGAGGCGACGAACAAACTCAACCATAGGGTGATCCAGCCCAAGGCGAGCTAGGGCTTGAAGGACCGCTCCCGGGAGAACATTATTGAAGGCACCCTCGATGTCCAGGAACACGCCTAGTGCAAATTCCTTAAAAGCGAGAGTCTTTTCAATGGTGCTGACAATACTATGCAAAGCTGTATCCACAGATCTACCTTTCCAGTAGGCGTGTTGACAGCTAGAGAGATTATTTACATCAATTTCCTGTCGGATCTGCAAGTCTACAAGTCTTTCCAGAACCTTGAGAAAGAAAGAAGTAAGGCTTATCGGTCGAAAGTCACTTGGTTTAACGTGGGAGGGTCTACCTCCCTTGGGAATAAAAACAACTTTCGCCCAAGAACCATCGCGCTTTGCCGCATTAAAGAGTATCCTGCTTTCCTTCCTTAGAGAGGCGATTTCTTTGCTCCACCAGTGTGGCTTCTTCTTTCCTCTCGGAAGTACAAGTGGGCAGGAAGCAGATAAGGCCGAATTACAGGCTTCGGTAATGCAATCAACGGCTTCTTCAATTTGTTCCGATGAGCCTAACTCACCGAGAGAAGCAAGGTTTGCGAGAAAAAGCTCCGCTTCATCAGGTGGGGACAGTAAGCCTAGCTTACTGAGAGAAGCCTTGTTGAGCAAATTCCCCGAGAGTACTTTCCTAAACTTAGTCCAGTCAGTACGTCTCTTGTTTCTGTAAGCGGCCGAGGCCGGAAGTTCAAAGGAGATTACAAATGAGAGATACATGTGATCAGAGAATGAATGGTCGCTCAGTACCTTCCACTCCCTAATACTCTCAAAGAAAGCGCTAGACGATAAGGTAATATCTAATACCTCCTTCCTATTTGAGTTAACAAAAGTGGGTTTATCACCAATATTACAGATGGCTAGATTATATAATAATATAAAATCAAGTAACAACTCACCCCTCGGGTTGATGTCGGTAGATCCCCATACCGCGTGATGCGCATTTGCATCGGCTCCTATGACTATGGGAAACTTCCTCGAGTTGGCCTCTTTCACCACGTCCAGTAACCGAGCGGGAGGGCAGTCTTGGCGATCGTAGGCCATGTATGTACTGACCAGCCAGAGTGTTGTGGATTGGCTTTCCACAGAGATGCTCACCGTATCTTCATCGCTGAACTGTGTGAGTAAATTATAAGAAATACTTTTTTTGATTAATATACATGCCCTGATCTTACCTGCCACAGGTGCCGACACTATGCGGTAAGCATCAGAATTAAGTCCACAAACCCTGTGCTAGCAACCCAGGGCTCCTGGACAAAAACTAGCTCCTCCCCTCTATCACTGAGGTGCAGGAGCAGAGCTGCAGAAGCTGCTTTAGAGTGATGAAGGTTCTACAAATAAACCTTCATCACTCTAAAGCAGCTTCTG